>NW_007255963.1:196349-224526 GCF_000164805.1 Carlito syrichta | reverse complement strand
GGGGCCATGCAGGAAAGAAGGAACTGGGAAGGAGAAATGGGACTTTCACAAAACTTAACTTGCCCTGTTGAACGAGTCACAAGAGACCAAGCAGGCTGATGGCCTGATCATACGATGGAAGATCATTCTGGCCACATTTTAGAAGTTAGACTGAAGTGGAGAGACATTTTATTGGATAGATTGAAACCTCTTTTGTATGTGTTGTCTTTATCCTACCCACAAGGTTATAAATTCCTTTATTCTTAAGATTGTGTCCTATTTACCTTGTTTATATTTGATAATCAATGAATATTTGAATGAATATGTAAAGCAGCACATCAGCCAAACAAGGCTAATAATAAGGGCTGAGGACTGGCATTTTGCTGTTGGTTTTATTTTTATTATAATGAAATATAGTTTGGGACTGGAATTAGTGATTTCAGTCTTTTATCATATTACTGCACATAGTAACATCATTAAAAGTTACTTTAAGTTGGTGATTTAATGGCCTATTAAAATATAATGTTATCTTATATGGATATTAGATGAATATTTCTTTAAGGATTGAAAATTTTTTTTCTAGCCAAATTTAAATGTCAGTAATTCCAAATGAGAGTTCTGTACTACTTAAATTCAGACTTTAAATTGAGACTGGGAATTTTCCTAAACCAACCTAGTAATTTTACTACACATTTAAGAAATGTGACCTTTTGAACCACTAGATTTATAAAATATGAATTCTTTATGTTCCTGGATTTGATTAGATATCTCGTTATTGAAAAACTGTCAGTGGAATAAGGTCATTGAATTCATATGACTTTTGAGAAAATCACCGGATCTTTGTAAATATGTAAAATTGTGTAAGATTCATCATTATTTATTTGCTAATTATGACAATTAAAATGATTCTTATGGAGCTTCTAATTCCCCATCCCAATATTTGATTTGAAACAAAAAAAGAAAAAGTGAATTAATTTATTTTTCCTGATTCCTCCTTAAGGAAGTAAACCTAATAGAATATATATGAATAACAATTTGATATCAAACTACATTTAAAGAATTCTTAGCCATAAGGCTATTCAACTGGATAAGTACTTGTACTGTGTCTGGACTGTCTTAAATCAGTGCAAGTAATGGTATAGATCCTAGTAATGGTAAGTAATGGTTAATCCCTTAAGTCCAAGTTTGAATTTTGTGTCAGTGAGGAAGCCAGCTGAGAGGTTTGGCATGCATGTGCACAGTTCATCTTAGCTCCCACTGCCTTTAAAAAAAAAACAAACCCAAAACTGTCCATTTGGTTCTCACATTGGGGCTTAATGATCTCTGGATGTCCAAAAATATGTTTTGGATAATCCAAGAGTTCCAAAATTCTTTAATTTTATTTTTGCATTTTGATGAAAATATTAAAAGAACACTATAAATATATTCTGGATCATGTGGATAGTTACCTTGCCGATTTTAGTGTCCACACATGCGTATTTGAAGTTATAAATTCATTAATACTAAATGACTACCTAGACGATATATAGTGTTTAATTTCTTAATTTAGGGTTTCTCAAAATAGGAATCAGATTTCTAGTCTCTCCACCACTGTGACCCTGCCTTCTTCTTGCCACTTCAAGAGATAAGTTGTTGATGTCTGAGCAGTTTTTTTCCCTTTAACTTGGGTTTGAAAAACATTGACTTAGCCCATGTGGGGACTGATTAAAGTTTAAATTGATGTTAATAGTCGATTATTTGGAATCACAGATTGCTATGTTCATCTCTATATTAATAACAACGTGGCAGCTTTCTCAGGAGTTAGGTTACCTGAGATAAAGATGAAGTGGGGTCTGTGGTGTAAGGCGGGGGCACAGGGGTACAGGGAAGACAGACACCTGTAATTTGACATCCCCAGTTCTCTTTTCATTGCTGCTGACCTCATCTTGGGTCAATCCTGTTGTCAGATGAGAAGTTGGTTAGGAATTTTGTTGTTCTCAGATTGCAGTAGACCAGAAAAGATGAAGAGAATGAATAAGTAAAGAAGTCAGAAGTGGTGGCAACCATGAGGGAGGAAGGAGTTTAGCAGCCATCTGTATGGGCAGCATGCCCATAGGTTTCATTTTTAATTCTGTTGAATATAAAAATTACTAATTGATAGGCCTACCTTAAGGACTCATATTTATTTGAGTTGACCGATTAAACCTGACAGAGGAATACAAATCTTTCTTGTTTATTCCTTTTTCCCCAGGGTATAATTTTTTAAAATTCTTATTTAACGTACTAAAAAGCACTAATAAACAATAAAACAATTTCAGGATGCATGTTCATGTAAGCATATAAATTTAAGTTTGCTTATAATTTGGTCATAACCCAAATAGCATAAATTATAAACACTTTTCCAGTTGAGTGGAAAGGGCTCATCTGGGGTAGAGACTTTCTTTGCAGCTAAATTAAGCAGGTACATATAGCAAAAGTGACTGATCCAGCATTGTGAAAAGGATTAGAAAACAAATTCTTGAGACATATACATAGAATGGACTCTGGTGAACCAAGAAAGCAAAAATATTGAATGAAAATATTGTGCCTCACTTGTGTATCTTATTTATAGTAAAGGTCAAATATGTGATTACAAAGAATATGGTGATCCCAGGACAAAGCATCCTCTTTGCAATTCCTTGACAGCTGGCTGAGCACACCCTCTGTGTTCCTCTGGAGCATTCTTACATTGGGAAGTATTTATTTCCTGTGTGGAATCTTCACTTTTAGCCCACTGGCCCTCAATTCATGCTTAAGGTCTGATGTTTTGTTGACTAATCAAATTGTCCTGGATGAGGTAGTCATTTTCATTGTGTGTGATGTTTCTGACCTCTCCTAAAAATTAGAATGAATCTACTTTTACTGTTTAAGAATAAAAGAGCATGGGCTAGCCACAGTGGCTCACACTTGTAATCCCGGTGCTTTGGGAAGCCAAAGCAGGAAGCTCTCTTAAGGACAGGAGTTTGAGACCAACCTGGGCAACATAGCGAGGTACCAAAACCATCTCTATAAAAAATTTTAAAATTAGCCAGGTGTGGTGGTACACACCTGCTACTCTGGAGGCTGAGGTGGAGGGATCGCTTAAGCCCAAGAATCAAGGCTGCAGTGAGCTTCTGTACTCCAGCCTGGGTGACAGAGCAAGACACTGACACTCCCACCACCCCCAAAAAGAATAAAAGATCATATACAGTTGATTGTTATGGACATTCTTAATACTTTTTGTTTTTACTTTGTTTACTACAGCTGATGCTATTAATAATGCTGCAGGCTTTGGTTTCAGAGGATATGACAAAAATGGAGCAACTTGTTGGGACTTAATTTCCAATTTGAGAATTCAGCAAATAGAGGTTAGTAAATCATTAAGTTAGTAATATGTGACACCTTAAGTATCATAGTTTGCTGTCATAGTTTATGATATGATGTCCTAAGAGTGATAGTATTGAAGGAGTTTTAATAAAATGCACACTTTCATTCAAGATTTTTTGGTCATCGAATGTATGCCCTGAGCACTGAGGATCCAGTGACTATGAGGTACAATTTGATCCCTCAGGGAGGGGTCCCAGAATACAGAAAAATAGATGATCAGAGAGGCATAGTACATGTGGGTGTTTATGAGTTAGAAATCCAACTTAGATTAGGTGACTCAGGGAAGAAGGTCCTAAGGAAAATGACCTCTTAAGCCAAGTACTAAATGGTAAATAGGAGCAACTGACACTCCAAGTAGAGGGAGTAACCTGAAGGGGTGAGAAAGGGTGTGTGGCTACTCTGAGAAAGGGAGGAGTAGAGGCCAGGCAGCCACATTCATAGAGGCCATAGTAAGAGTTTTGACTTTCCTTATAAGAGCAGTGGAGCGCTGTGTCTGGGCCATATATATGCAAGCAAGCGAGATGATCATACAGACATTTTAGAAGGATCTGACATGTGGAATGTGTTGCCCTCAGGAGACACAGAGATCTCTTGGGAGGATGTTGTGTTAATCCAAGATGATGGTGACCTAAACCAGGATACTTCCATTAGGACTAGAAAGACATACATGTATTGGAGAGCTGTATAGGAGACCCCACAGTACTTGGTGATAAATTGGAATTAGCAAGAGAGAATGAGCTATGAATCAAACTTGGTGTCTGGTTTAAGCAGCTAGGCTTATGGTGATAACTTTCTCTTAGGTATGAAACAAAGGACAGACGCAGGTTTGAAGGGAAAGGTAATGTGTTCAAACTTCAGACTTGCTGAGTTATCCAGGAGGCAAATGAATGTTCAGAAACTCAGCAGAGATATCTGAGCGTGAGATCATAATTTGGGAACTATCAGCATGTAGCTGCTTAACCCCTGGGAGACAGAATGAGAAGAGACGAGACTCCCCAAAGGAGCATGACCACTTAGAGGCTGGAAAACGGAAGGCAATTCAAGGGGAGTAGCCATAGTGAGAAAAGAAAAGGCATTGCTTTGCCAGCCTGTTTGAAAAGGATTATTCCAAATAGGAGAAAGACTACAACTTTAGGTGAAAGGATGACAGAGAGCTTTATAAGGAGTTGATCAGGCTGGACTCAATGATGAGCCTCTTAGTGTTACTAAAATTGGACAGTCAGGCATTAAGTGCCTGTGGATATGGTGCCATAGGAAGTACAGCTCTGTCTTTTAAGTTGTTTGCCATGATAATTAAACCTGAATCAGGTCTCTAGAACCTTCTAAATTTAGAGGGAATATGGAGTATAGATAATAAGTTAAACACCAGATCCAGAACTGAGACATATGACCCAAGCTATTACAGATTGAAAGAGACTTTGGTAAAATGTACTGTATAAACTTTTTTTTTTTTTTTGGATCCTAATTGAACAAACCAACTGGAGAAAGAGATTTTTAAAAAAACAGTAAGGAATCTTTGAATACAAAGTGGCTATTAGATGATAGTAAGGAATTACTGATTTGTTGGGGCTGATCATGGTTTTCTAAGGCCCTTATTGGACATAAATTCTGAACTATTTACAGGTAAAATAAGATATCTGGTATTTATTTGTTTTGAAATACTCAGCAACATCAGTAATAAACATGGAGATGAGGAGGGGAAAAGTGATAATTGTTGAAGTTGATAATGGATATATAGCAGTGTTTCTAACCTTTTGTTCATTATTATAATTTTAAGGAGACTTTTGAGACACTTTTTCCTTAATCATTCCCTCCATGAAGTTTTAATACCATAGATATACTGTATATCTTATTGATATACTACTATATGTATGCATGTGCTTTATACATAAAAAGAGTAAGATATTGTCTTAGACATGTAATCCCAGCACTTTGGGAGGTGGAGGTGAGAGCATTGCCTGAGCTCAAGGGTTTGAGACCAGCCTGGGCAACATGGAGAGACTTCCTCTCTACAATAAATAAAAAAATTAGCCGTGTATGTTGGTATGTGCCTGTGGTTCCAGCTACTAGGAAGGCTGAGGCAGAAGGGTCAACTGAGCCCAGGAGGTCGAGGCTGCGGTGCCTGTGAGCATGCCACTGCACTTCAGCCTGGGCAACAGAGTAAGTCTCCTATTCAAAAAAAAGTAAGACATTTATGCCCCATAAAAACCAGTTTTCATCCTCATGGGGGCGATATATCACCCCTGTTGAGAAAGCATAGTGTTTAAAAAAAAGTAAAGAAAGGAGTTAATTTTTCTGAAGGAGGAAATGTTCATCAGTGCTAAATGCCACTGAGATACCAAGTAAGATACACACTGGCAAATGCCTTTATCATTTATGGTTTTGTAATCAACAGTTTCAGGGGAGGGATCCTTACAAAGGTTAGATTATACAACTCTTAGGAGTTTATTACCCATAAAGGGAAGGAGGGAAGAGACGGGACCATAGCTGATAAGAACAGGTAGTTGAGGAGAGCTGTTTTTTAAAAAATTGTGTTCCCAAAATGGAGAGGTTGAAACATGTTTAACCACTAATTAGGAGAGTACTTGAAGGAGGAGAGTGTGAAAATATGGTTGAAAGAGAGAGAGACTGACTGACTCCTATTGATAAATGTGGTCTCCGAGAAGATGGAAGTGGGGAAAGGTAAAGAGATTGATCCTAAAGAGGAAGGGCCACTTCTGTCATAAAGACAGTAAGGAAGTAGGGCAAGTGTGCATGCAGCTGAGCTTGTAGTTTTGATGGTGAGAATTTGAAGTCTGATGTTGCTATCCTCTTTATAAAGTAGGAGACCAAGTTATCTGTTGTGAGGGAAGGAAGAGGTGATAGGATCAGAGATACAAGTGGGGAACTTTTAAAGTATTGGGTTGATCCATACGAAATTGCTGATGACTTATCTCTTGAAGTATTAGACTGACCCTTATGAAATTGCAGATACTCTTTTTTACTAACCTCTCCCACCCCCCACCCCCCAGAAAAGACAAACTAAGGGTTCAGTCCAATAGCTGTTTTCAAGGAGAATGAACTCTCTAGAGAAACAAGGATTGCTTGGTAGGTTGAGGGCCCCATTGAAGATAAGACTTAGGACAAAGGTCTAGAATGTGATGTGATATTTTGCTCCAAGCATGCACATGCTCCCGGTAGGGAAGGTGGAAAATATAGTTAATCTGGAGTTAGGATTTGGATAGGCAGGGAAGTTGAAAGGAAAAAGAAACAGAGGCATCAAAGATACTGACAACAGTGTACTAATAATGGACCATGGGATCTAAAACGGTCAGAAGTGAAGACCAGCGGAGGAGAGAGTTAACACAGGATAAAAGTAGACAGACTGGGAGACCAGAAGTCCCCTCAAAGTTCTAAGACTAGCTTTAGAAGGAGGAACTTGAGTGAGGAGGCTGGAAAGGTAGGAAACCCTAGTCTGAGAGATGAGTATGCAGATCTTTCAGGGACAGCACAGAGCCAAGTGGTGCCATGATTCAGAGTAGCCAGAGAACTGAGAGAAGACAGCTGAGTGGGTCATTGCTGAGGAATGATAGTAGAGCTTTGCAGGGAGAAGTTAATGAGGTGGATGCTCCAGTCTTCAGGATAAAAGGGCAGATCATTAAAAGGACATGTGAATACTCTGTCAAAAATGTCTCTAAGCCCAGTAGATGGCTCATGCCTGTAATTCCAGCGCTTTGGGAGACAGAGGTGAGAGGATTGCCTGAGCCCATGGGTTCAAGACCAGCCTGGACAACATGACGAGACCTTGTCTCTATAATAAATCATAAAATTAGCTGGGTATGGTGGCGCATGCATATAGTTCCAGCTACTTGGAAGGCTGAGGCAGAAGGATCGCCTGCGCCCATTAGGTCGAGGCTGTGGTGGCTGTGAGCATACCACTGCACTCCAGCCTGAGCGACAGAGTGAGACTCCAACTCCAAAAAAAAATCTCTGGACTAACACTATGATAGCCCTTGTAAATGTTTATATATAGGAGAAAATGATGATAATCCGTTTACTCATAAACATTTCCAACAATAAACTCTTTTTATGTAGAATGATATTACTATATTAGAAAAATAGTACTAAGGAATGAGAAATCAGTACACGACCATCAATGTTAGGTAGTTTTTCATTTTAATTTGTTGGTACAACATATTGTTACTTATCTCTAAAACTTTATTATTGTGTTGCCCAAAGAAAAAAGATCCTTTGTTTTTCAGATGTCAACAAGTTTCAAGATGTTTCTTGATAACTGGAATATCCAGACAGCTCTTTGGCTCAAAAGGTATGTTCCTTCAAAAACAATCTTTAGACTGGCTTTGGCATCTAGTCCTTGAGGTTGAGCGTCACTGAATTCTTGATTAAATTAACTGTGCTGCGTGACGTTGGGACCTCAGTGTTAGCCAGGAAACAGTTAGCATCCTCCTCAGCACGGCTGTCAAATCAGAAGTTTCAGTGTCCTCCTTGGTAGATCCTGATCTCATTCAGTAAAGATTTGATTTTAAACAAAAAAGTGCTTATACAACCACTATACATATACCCTGCTTTCTAGAGCAGTTTCAGTTTTAAATGTTTCAATTCAACAGAGCTTTATAGGTTAGGCACAGGATACAAAGGTGACTAAGAAAAAAGGGTCCAGCCCTGGAAGTGAAAAATGTTGCAATTTTGTTAAAGACACAGTAGTGTTAGGAGACACATGCTGTTCTCTGTAGTGAGGGTTGGGGGATAAGAGAAAGACCGCGGGCACAAAGGGAAATGAGGAAGAACTCCCTGGAAGAAGTGGGTGCTGGAGCTGAGGTTTATGGCGGGAATGTGTCCGGTGGACAAAGGCAGGGGACAGGAAGCCCAGGTAGGGTAACAGGTATGCAGGGCAGAAATGGGTAATGGCACAGAAACTCCTAGGGATTCTCTCTCAGTGTCCTCATAAATGCATTGTCCCATCTTGAATTTATTTCATAAAATACTGCCCTTGTAATGATACGGCTCTAAGTAGGCTTCTTTTTTAGTGTCTTTTTTTTTTCCATGACAAATTGAATATCCTTGTCTCTTGAGATAGCCAACATACATTATCATCACTTCATGATACCTTGCAGTCTCCCCAGTGGATGCAGATTATCTGAGCTAATCTGTGGTGTTACTTTTTTGTTATATTTTAAATTTGATACCTTAGGAAAACCTTATTTTCACCAGAGTTTTTTACTTGTTATAGGAAAACTTCAGACTAAGCACAGCCTACTTGCCAGAAAGAATAGTATTATTAGATCAGTTGAAAGTTCTTGATTTTTTTTTAAGTAACAAAATAATGTAGATTAAAAATAATTTAATATTGGGTAAAATTTATTTTTTAATACATTTGATAGACTCCCAAACACTAGAAATGATAATTTTAATTATATATACCAATAAGAAGATGGGAATTAAATTTATATTGCTTATTTGACACTGAATAGCTATAAGCTCCCTGAGATCATAGATTAAGTTATTGCCTAAGATAAGTTTTGTTTTTCTGGCTACCCTAACTCTTGTAAGGTAATAAAAGAATGATCATTGCAGGCTTTGCAAACTCAAATCACTCACTCCTCTTGGCTCTCCATATTTTTCATGGTTTCCAGGGTGTGTTATGAACGAGCCTCCTTCAGTCCAACTATCCAGACGTTCATTCTCTCTGCCATTTGGCATGGGGTATACCCAGGATATTATCTAACGTTTCTAACAGGGGTGTTAATGACATTAGCAGCACGAGCTGTAAGTATTAAGAATTTTATTTTATAATTCAATGGTCCACTTAAACTATTATAAAAGGCTGAGTAAATCCCTTTTACAAGATATACCTTATTTCTTTGGCCATGATCATCATCATACTTTCCTCCAGAAGCAAGGTGTGTAACTGTATATGTGTTTACTGAGTACTCACCATAGGCTAGGCTACATGCTTAGGTTATGTGAGGAGAAGACATGTTTCTATGTGCCTGACACATAGGAAGCATTCACAAAATGTTACTTTGTCTTTACAGAATTTTCTGAAAGAGAGATAAAAACTGAGTTATATTAAGATTATCAGAATGGGTAGGTTTATTTGAGAAATATTTCCCGGAAGCTGTAACATTTCAGTCTTCTTTTAAATGAGGAGTGGATGGTAGATAGGCTAAGAGAAGTGGTCATTTCTAGTGGTAGACACCGCATTAAAAGTGGGGCACAGTTGTTTGGAGTGTTTGCCTGATTAGAACCTCAAGTAATATTTTGGGAAACAATTAAAAATTTAGGTGACATGGGAGAGGTAAGGAGAAGGATAATTTTGTGTAAGTTCTTGAATGTCAATTAGAAGAGAGTGACATGACAAAAACAGTGTTTGAACAAGCTTATTATGACACTTAGAGTTAAAAGGGCTTTGTTTAACAAACCAGCAGATATTTACTGTATTCAATTTTAAGGCACCTTGGAATTTTATGAGGGAAATTTCAACAAGTATTAACTTGTTGAAATATAAGGACTATACCATTTGGCAGTTTGCAGTCTGATTTGGGACATAAGGTGTATCTGTATATATTCCTTAAGTTTTTGTGCATCACAAGGCACATGTGAGAGTTTCCATGGGTATTATAAATAGTAAGTACTATAAGCGTTTAGAGATAAAAGAAATCTCTTGTGGTTAGGAGAGAAGGCCTCATTAGGAAAGTGTTTGGATCTGGGCTTTGAAAGATGAAAGTTATTTCAATAGTGAGTAAAGTGTAATGAGGGAGAAAATGACATTCCAGGCATGGGAAGGACATTAGCAAAACCAAGTTTAGAAGTGCATGGTGTATTTGGGGAATGCCAAGTAAATCTAATTGAAGTGGAGAATTAATGTATGCATAGATAGTGAATAATTTTGAAAAGGCAAATGGGGGAAGGGAGAAGGCTAGTGATAAAGGAACTTGAACATCAAGCTGGAACAGACTCTATTCTGTCTGTAATATCAGGGAATCAGATAGGATTTTTAAGCGTGGGAATGGAATGCTGGAAGCCATCCCTTAGATAGTGGATTTGTCACTGGTAGACAGAGTAGAATAAAGAAAGGTGAGTGCTGCAGCAGTGAGCTCTGCAAGAAATAGCAGGTGCCAGGATTTGTTCTGGCCACTAGGAATGATGGCCTCTGTATGAAAAAGCCAGTCACTATGCACCAGCTCACCTCTGAACAATTCATGTGGCGTGTTCATAGCAGGGCCTTGGTTTACCTGTAAACAGACAAGAAAGTTTACACATTTCAAGACTGAAATGTTTTGGCTGTTTTGAAAGCTGAAAAAAAAAGGTATTAAAATAGTGGATATTGCTAGCCTCGACAACAGAGTGAGACCTCATCTCTACAAAAAAATTTAAAAGTTAACTAGGCATGGTGGTGTATACCTGTAGTCTCAGCTGCTCAGGAAACTCAGGTAGAAGGATTGCCTGAGCTTAGGAGGTTGAGCCTGCAGTGAGCTGTGATCGTGCCACTGCACTTCAACCTGGGTCACAACTCAGAAAAATAAAATAATAACATAAAATAAAATAGTGGATGTTAGAAAACGCCTTTTTTGAGAAGCTCTCCCTGCCTCTATTAATGAATGATACATATGGATGCCATTTATTTAAGTACCATTTGACCTAAGCTCAGTCAGAATGCCTGTTTGTCTCTACAAATGCAGAGAGTTTAAACAAGAGATAAGAATGAAATTGCATTAAACTTTATTTACATAATGTGCTTTACCAAATATGACTTAAGGAGCTCTAGGCAGTGTAGTTTTTAACTTTTTTTTGGGGGGGGGGCTTTATTTTAATATAATTTCAAGTCTGCAGAAAAGTTGTAAAGGACTCTCATATGTCCTTAGCCCAGATTCACCAGTTCTTTATGTTTCCCTGTGTACCTCCTTATCCCTCCCTCTACTCTTTTGTACAAATGTGTGTTTGTTTTTTTTGGTATCAACTTGTTCATAGTAGTAGTGCCATTTTAGACTCCCACCAGCAATGTGTGAGAGTTTCAGTTATTTCCCATCCTTGTAACAGTTAATAGCGCCAGTGTAATTTCATAAGTAATGTGAGTTTAGCAATACAGCAAATGTTTTTGTTTCTTTATTTCAGATGAGAAATAACTTTAGACATTATTTCATCGAACCTCCCCAGCTTAAATTATTTTATGATGTAATAACATGGATAGCCACTCAAATAGCAATAAGTTACACAGTTGTGCCATTTGTACTTCTTTCTATAAAACCATCATTTATGTTTTACAGGTAAGTGTTCCTATTAAAAATTTGATCGTGGAAGTTATTTGTAAAAGAAAGTTTCTTGCTCTTGAGTAGAATAGAAAAACAGCACCATAGCCTCATTTTCTGCTGCTAAATGCATTATCAGTTACTTCTTAATCCTAAACCAAGCAGTCTCAGGTTTCTTTGTGAAATGACATCCCGCTCAGCCTTCAGACAAGAATCTGATTTAGACAGAGAAATGTCAGCTGGATAACCACTGCCTCAAATCTCTCATAAATGCTTAACAAAAAAACCTCTTTGCTTATTGTCCTAACCCTGTTAGGAAGAAAAAGACAGTTCCTTACAAAGAACTACTAATTATCTTAATTTCTTTAATCTAAGGAAAGTAAATCATTTAATTATTTCCTTTTAATTCCATCTTTTGTTGCATTGATACTGAAATTGTAAAAAATTATCTTGGATTCCATATTTTTTTGTTAATCTGCTTATCTCTTCTCCTTGCCATAGCAAATTTCATTCACCCATATTAGACAGTGATATTCTTGAGATCAAAAACTTCATTCTTTCATAAATTCTTTACTACTCTAGTGTGTAGAATGACTTAGCACAGAGTATGTGGTCAAAAAAATTATTGAATCAAATATGAGTAATCATACAGGAAGATAGTAAGTAAATCCTGCTAAAATTTGCATTTTAACAAAATTATTACATATTTTTAAATGTGATTGGGCTGCTAGATTTTCTATCCCATGTACTTTGTTCAGAAACACTTGAACTTACAGCTAGCTATAGATGCAGTTGAGATCACCTTGGTCTATATTTAATTCGGGGAATGGTGATTCTAATAATATGTTCAATAATGTGGCCTTTGTTTTGTGAAAATAACCATCAAGGAGCAATATTGCTTATCTATCACTCATCTCAGTAAAATGTAACTTAGAGACAGTAAATAGCAGAGGAAGCCAGGTTAGTAAGAGTCTTTACTATCCCTTGCATTCTCTTTGCTTATTCTACTTTTGATTCTATGGGTTGGAGAGGTTGTCAGATTGTGACTGCTTTTTGCTTTTGTTCTGTTTAGCCACAGTCTTGGGACTCTTACAAAGGCGTGTAATACGATATCTGGAATCATGCTTATAAGCCACCTGGGTTTATCCAGTACTATAAAAACCTACTGGCCTATACTGTAGCATTTTATCTCCTGAAGAGGAAAAAGAAAAAATAATGTAGTAAATAAACACGTTCTAAGAGGGGGCATGTGACATTTTGACAAGTGTTAAGGAATATTAACTATCAAAATGTTTTTCCTTTTTCTTTTAGCTCCTGGTATTATTGCCTGCACATTGCTGGTATCCTAATATTATTGTTGTTGCCGGTCAAAAAAACTCCAAGAGGAAAGAATACACATGAAAATGTTCAGCTCTCACAATCCAAAAAGTTTAGCGAAGGAGAAAATTCTTTGGAACAGAACAGTTTTTCCACAACAAACAATGTTTGCAATCAGAATCAAGAGATAGCCTTCAGACATTCTTCACTAAAGCTGTGATAGGGAAAGGCTCTGGTGGCTATTTTTTGTATGTTAACAGAAACCAATCTTAGTACCTTTTCTAGGGGTTTGTGTTTGTTTGGAAAGAGATAACTGGGGGAAAATGGGACAGTTATAGATAGGGAATTTCCTGTACACTAGACTGGAAATGGAGTGAAATATCCCTCCCATGCCATGTTCCTGTGGGCCACGCCTTATATAAAAAGATTTCCATATTTCAGTGGGCACTCACAACCTCAGCATACTTCCATAGGGTCACGTGTGCCCTGTTGCTGAATGTACGTTGCCATATCCCAAGGCACTGAAGAGGTGGAAAAATAATCATGTCAATCTGGATGATTGAGAGAAATTAACTTTTCCAATGAATGTCTTGCCTTAAACCCTCTATTTCCTAAGATATTGTTCCTAAATGGTATTTTCAAGTGTAATATTGTGAGAACACTATTTCAGTAGTTGATGTGGTATGCTATAAAGGAATTTAGGAGGAATTTGAAACAGAATATTTAAGAATGTGGATACTTTAAAAAATGCAATAAACATCTCAGTATTTGAAGGGTTTTCTTAAAGTAAGTCAGATGACTACAATACATAGTGAAGCTCTAAACAGTAATGGATGCCAAATTATAGGTGGCTTATTTTGCTGGAGAATTTAATTACTTTGTGCAGTCAGAGAGCCCTTCAAGGAGGAACTTCTTAAACATAATTAAAGGTTGGTAATGTGATATTTTAAGCTTATTTTCTTCTTAAAAGAGTGAGATAATAAAGGCAGGCAGGAAGGCAGGAATGAAGAAAGCACTGTGTGGGCCTCAAGCTGAAAGCACTGGGCGGAGTTGCTGCTCTGTCGTACGTGTCTCACCCAGATATGTTGAGCTCTTTGTGATTGTGAGACATACAAGTTTAGTGACTTTGTAATACTTTGGACTTTTAAATGAAATGTATCAAGCATAAATCATATAGAATTAGAAAGGGAACTATGAAAATAGTAGTGGTAGATTGCACAAAGGTTTTGAAAGAGAAATCGCTAGGTATGATTACTATCTGGCTTATCAATTTTTTATTGTTGACAGTTTGATTCATATTTGGGAAATTTTAGGGAAATGAAAACTGAAAGTCATTGTCTGAATGACATTTTTTGAGAATAATTATAAATTCATTTCCAAACTATTCTTACATTAAAATTCTGCTGTTAACTCTTATTAAAATGAGTTTTAGATTTCTTAAAGTAGAAAAATGTGTTTTTATCTTATGGGCCATTTTTACCATGATTAATTTTGCCTTGAATACTAGGTGTCTCCTGTAATCCCACAGAGTATTGCACTGGCTGCAGTAGCTAAAAGCAGAAGAGTAGCTTTCCATGCCAGGCAGTGGAGCTGGCCTCTTAGCCTCAGCCAGATTGTAAACTCTGCCCTGTGGGAAGAGAGGGGCAAGGCCTTCTGACTTCACCCTTATTTAATCAGTTTTTTGTGGAATTTATTTTTCTTTTTGCCTTAAACTTTTAATGAAATGCAAATTGTCTGTCTGTGATGAGTTTTTCTTTTTCCTTTTGGTTTACTAATAAATTTGCAAATGAAGTTAAAGATGAAACAACAATTTGGCTTAAGCTATGTAGTATTTCATTTAAAGAAGAAAGGAAAAGCAAATGTACTTGGAGCTTTTGAGGTCTTAATCAGCAAAACTGGTAATATATCTTTTTTGAACTTTAGAAATATCCTAGTCTATTTTTATTTTTCTAAAAGTAAATTTTTTCCATCTGATGAGACTAACCTTTCTTTTTCCTCCCAGGAAAGGATATATAGCTAAATAAAATTTCTCTGTTTTCCCTTGCACTGAAATTATGCTAGCTGTATAATGTGAGTAGATATAAAAGAATGTTCATAAAAAGTATCTGCCCCCAAAATTTCTCCTCAGTTTAATTATTGCTATAGAGAATCTGATCAGTATTAAGAGAAAGTAGGCAAATTTAGAGTTTAAAAGACAGGCCTAGTCATGTCATAAGTGCAAACAAGAAGACTTAAAAAAAAACTTTGGGGTTTTTTGTTTTTGTTTTTCTTTGGTTTAACCTATCTAGCCACTTATAAATAACCACCATTTGTTTCTATTACTGTAATATATTTTATTTCTCAGTCTGTAAACTTAAATCACTGTTACCTGTCTCTTCCTCAGTGACTATAATCTTAGCACTGTCATCCACAAAGCAAGATACTAGATTAATTTTCCAATTAATTTGAAGATAATACATTACATATCCAGTCTGACTGATTTTCATCCCCCTAAATCAAATCGTTATTTTTAAGAAATGGCTTTTTGGTAGCTGTCCTGTAATTTGGAGAAATAATAATTACAAATATGCAATCTAGAGGAAAAATTAAAGATTCTAAATTCTCAACTTGATTTTTCTTCTCAAGAAAACATTTTTTGTGCTCTGTAAATGAATTGCCTACTTGGAGTGTTGTAAAGATTAATATTTTACTTCTAGTACTAACAGTAGAAGAATTTAAAATGAATATATCTCTACTGCTACTAAACATACAGAGATTTATTGTAATATATGCTTGCTTTTTTAAAATCAACACAGTAGGATTCAGTGTATATTTATATTATTTTTCCACTTTTCAGGTATCATGAAACCACTCCAGAGATAATCAATCAATATCATATTTATACTTTCAGTTAATTATATACTACTCAGGGATAAATGAACAAAAATATTCTTCCTTCAGTTTCATTTCCTTGGAACAGTAATAGTAATAGCTAATTTAATATGATATGTTTCAGCTATTACCATTTTACAAGGGGCTTGTTCTGCTTTTAAATTATGTATTTTTAATGGAACTCAGGATAATTGAGGAAATTTATTTAGCTTCTAAAATATCCAGCATGATAGATTTATTTGGTTTCAAAAATATTCAGCCACCTTTTTCTTATCAGCTACCACTGTCCACTTGGTTCAAAAGTATTTGTATTATTGATCCTCACCATGTGTGACACTGGCACATAGGATTTTCCACACATACCACTTTTGGGGAAATTGGGCAGTGAAAAGGAGGTGTCTAAAAAGTAAGAGGAACTCAGTGTTTAAGCACTAACTGATCTGGGAGGAGCCCTGAATCTTCACTCTGGTTCTGTCCTTAGTGAGCCATAGAACTTGGAGAGTCACTTGTCCTGTAGACCTCAAATTTCTTAACTTTAAGCAGAAGGGTTAGTCTTAAGCGTTTAGGACCAGTTTTGTGTTATGAATGAAACTATTAGCAAGACCTGTAGGATTCAAGGACTTGGGCAGATTCACTGTCAAAATGATTGCTCATAGTTGTTGAGTTTGACAACTTGAGCTCAAAGCCCTGACTTTTCAAAAAGGTTGCCATAACAGTGAATAACCTTTTAATCCATTAAATTGGAAGGCATGGCAATGTAGCATTCTACTGAACATAGCCCTTAAAATGAGTCTATACTGAAGAAAACATGTTTTCCTTTTCTCTCTCTGCTTTTTGGGTTTCTTTTTGTAATATGTAAAAATGGAGAAGATAGATGCTATTAAATAATTTTATACAAATTACTCACTACTGGACAGGGCTTACCATACCATATAACATCTCAAAAATTATTTCATTCAAAGATATTTAAAGCATATTTAATTTAATTGTGTTTTATTTTAAACTGCAGAAAACAGTTGCTTTAAAATTTTGCTGTTAAAATAGTTACAAAAATTATACTTTTATTTGAGGACTATATCATTTTTGGACAAAAATCTTTTCTGTTTAAAAATCATACCTTGTAAATATTTAATTTGTATATTCATGAACAAATCTGAACATGTATACTTTTTTGTTTCCTTAGTTAATAAGTTTTAAGAGTTCTACATTATAATTGAAAGGAAAAGTTATTTGAGAGAATGATTGTTTCAGAATGGTGCCTATTATTGCTGTATCAGCTAAGGATTTGTCCAGAGTTTTAGATATAAGCCAGTATTTTGTGAGGTTTATTCAAGCATTAAGTTCATCCTGGCTGAAATTTAATACATCAGACTTAACATAGGTGCAGAATCCTAAATAACACTGTGAAATGTAATCTTAACTGCCCTCAAGTACCTTATAAAACTGTTACACTTAACCCAGTGTGCATTTAATGAATGGCTGATCATTTATACAGTCATCTTAGATGCTGAAATTTGTTTTCTGCGGCCCTTGTAAAAGTGAATTTGTTGTTCAATGCATGCTCCTAATGCTGAAGGAAAAGATTTGCATTTAAAAAAAGATGGACTCTGAAATTTGAGCTTGAAAGATTAGAATGTAGAGGGTCTGTCTCTACAGTGTTTTTCTGCAACACCAAGTAGTTAAATCTATTTATAGCAACTCTCATTATAAAAAAAATTTTAAAATGAAGTTTTCCACATTGGTATTTTGTAGGAATGCTCTTATAATTAATGATTAAGCTGCTTTTTGAGGCTCTTGTTGTACAGAAGATGCAGCCAATTACACTTTAATTGATAGGCTGCTGAATAATGTTTTTATATGTTTTAAAATAATATTTATTTTAATAGATTTTTAACATTATGCAATCCCCAATAAAGAACTGACAAGTTCCGTAAATCATTGATTGGGAAAATTTTGTGAAACAAACCTTAAAGACACACTTTTACACCAACTAATTTGTCTTGCCTTTAAAACTGATTATAACTCTTCTTTTAGTACAACTTTTATAAAGCAAAAGAACAAGAAAGAAAACCAAGACTATCTGTTCTATAAATTATACTGTAAAGATCCATGCGTAACCACTGTCTGAAGCTTCCTCAGTGATGCAGAGCCATCTCTCCAACCATGTTTTATGAAATTTTGCTACTCTACAAAAAAATGGAAATGCTATAATGAAAAACCAAGAGATACAGAGCAACATAAGTAAACAGATTAGGTAATTAGTAATAACATGTCTGAAATGGAAAAAGTGACTGGCTGCCTTGCTTTGGAGTCTTAAATCACTGTTCCTGCCCAGTCTGTATTTTGGGTTAACTTCTTTGAAAAATTGATATTTTAATATTTCTTCCTGTCCTTTTCCATTAAAGGACAAATATTTGTTGAGAGTTTGACAGACTCTCAAGAAGTACATTTGCTTCTGACTTTTTTATCACAAGGAAAAAGGAATCAAACATTGAACACAAGTGTTCCAAGCCAGTCTTGTCCGTCTTCTGTCACCTATATGTGACTGCTCCTCTGAACTAGAAGGGGTGTGATATAAGGCAATAGGAATGAAAATGCGAATAAGTCAATGAAATGAGAAATTCTTCTGTATGCAGAATGAAAATGTGTGATTTCATTCCTGCCTTCCTTTGAAAGTTGTATCTTGATCTCTGCCTAGTAGTAGTTGAAATTCAGTCCCCCAAACAAGAGGAGAGACCCAACTCCAGCAGCCAGAAATTATAGTATTTACATTTGCCTTCCCAGGTTGAGAATAGAATGTGTGGTGTTCTGTGCTTTCTGTTTTTATTATTCCAAAATATTTTTTTAAAGAAGTGTTATTTTTCAACAGATTCATATATTAGTTCTTGTTGTATGGTAAATTTAAACTACCACTGTGTCAGTTAAACTGTGATGTGCTAATTTCATAACCACTCACTTCTAGTCTGTGTCCTCAGAGCTGCACTGGTGGCTTAATGCTGGGTTTTAAAGGTGTTTTTAACTTACATATAAATGTTTTTTTCTAATTTGTGTGTCTTTAAAACTGATTAAATGGTAGTTTAAAAATACATGCGTGTGTATTTGCTAATTTCAGAGGCTTTTAATTGTATTTATAAAGTGAGTACTGGGCCTATCATTGAGTTAATGGTCTTTTTAATTGAAGGATTCTTCAGTGTGGTGATAATATTCTAAATAGTCATTGACTCTTTAACTGCTTAAAAATTATTTAAAAGAGGCCAAGCACGGTGGCTGACGCCTGTAATCCCAGCACTTTGGGAGGCAGAGGAGAGAGGATTGCCTGAGCCTGTGGATTCAAGACCAGTCTGGGCAACATGGTGAGACCTTGTCTCTACAATAAATCAAAAAATTAGCTATGCATGGTGGTACATGTCTGTAGTTCCAGCTACTTGGAAAACTGAGGTGGAAGGATGGCCTGAGTCCAGCAGGTTGTAGCTGCAGTGGCCGTGAGCAGCGTGCCACTGCACTCCAGCCTGGAAGACAAAGTGAGACTCCCACTCAAAAAAAAATTTTTTTTTAAAGAAACTATTGTCACATTACAAGCACTTTGGAAGTTAATTAAAAACAGCCTTAAATTGGTATGTAGTATCTATATTTGCTCCTAAAACAGACTCAAAGATACTGACTTTCCCCCCCATTAAAAGGAAGAGTTGATCTTCCAAGTCCTGTAGTTGGCTTTTCCCCGCACTCATGCCTGGATGTGGGGTTTATTGTTGAGACGCAGAGCACTGGAACTCCCATAAGTTCTTCATGATTACAGACCTAGGAGAACTTTGGAACCTGCTTGGGGTCTCTGTTTTATGCTGTTGTGAACATTTGTGGGGAAACGTCGTCTATTAACTTTTGCCATTGTGCAAAGATGCTAGGCTGAACATACTTTCAAGTAAGTCCAGTCATAGTGCTTTCTCTCTTAAAGATATTAGGTTCATGTAAGATTTAAGTTACCCCATTTTGAGATTCAGGACCATGCTGAAATTGGGTCATAACCACAAGCGGTATTGATAGAGTTTTCTTACCCAGGAAGAGTCTGGAATAGTTTCACAGAGGATTTGGCTTTTGGGCTCTTGGAGAAGACTTTTACTGCCATGGAGACAAAAGTGACTCCATCTTGGATGCTGATCTGCCATGCTGACTTCTGGTTAGCCCCAGTCTTGTGAATGCCTCCAGACTTTTATTTTATTTACTGTCCTTAGTGTAAGAACTTGTACTCCTGCTTTTAGATCAATGCAACCTTGCTGTTAGCACACAAATAATGCATATTATATTTTTGCTTCTTCTGAGGGGTTGCCTTTCATTGTCTTGCACAAAGCACACACATTCTTTCCCTGTGGTATAGCCTTGAGTCTGGAGAGTGCCTGCGGAGATCTTCCTGTCTGTGGCCACCCAACACTACACTTTCGTCTATATGTTCCCTCAATACATCACCCAAAACTGACAAACTGGATTTGTTTGTCACCTTCTTTGGTTTCTCAGCTACTTTGGCATTCAGGGGTCACTTTGTATAATATGGCGAGCTGGCCAGGAGGTGTCAAGAAAACAAAATACCACACAATAGGTAAAAGTATCTTATGACCTTGTAAAGCCATCTCATGGGAACTCTCAGACTCCAGGCACCTAAGACAACACTTATGCTGTCTGAAGCCTGCCATCTGTGAGCTATGTGTTAAGAAACTTGATTCCCTCGAAATTCCTTAGGCTTTCCTTTACTGCTTCTAAAACTCTTTAGATAACCCTTGCTGCTAATTGCCTGTCAGGAAATCTCTGAATTCACCTGTAATCTGCAGTTCCCTACTTGGAGATGTTCTGCCTTCCCAGGCCAAACCAATATAAATCGCGTGTATTGATTGATTTATTTCCCTTCTTTCCTCCCTTCCTCTTTCTTTAGAGTTGGAGTCTCACTGTGCCACCCAGGTTGGAGTGCAGTGGCATGATCATGGCTCACTGCAGCCTCAACCTCCTGGGCTCAGGAAATCCTCCCACCCTCGCCTCCTGAGTAGCTGGGACTACAGACATATACCACACCTAGCTAATTTTTTAAATTTTTTGTAAAGACAAGATCTCACTATGTTGCCTAGTCTGATCTTGAACTCCTGGGCTCAAGCAATCCTCCCACCTTGACCTCCTGAGGTGCTGGGTTCACAGGCATGAGCCACCACGCCTGGCCTAATTTTATAGTTTTCTGAAATGTCTGTCTTCCTAAAATGCTTATAACCAAGCTACAGTTCTACCACCCTGGACACACATTCTCTGGACTTCCTGGGATGAGTGTCACAGGCCTGAGACCACATTTGGCTCAGAATAAACCATCTTAAATATCTTAAACCATCTTAGCAAGTTTGGCGTTTTTTGTCACCATAAGACAACAGTGAGTTTGCTACTGTTATGTCCCATGCCAGTGGCCACGGAAGCACGGTGGTGTAGGAAAGCTGGAGGAGGACGTGAATTAGAAAGAGATTTGCAAACCTCCACATCCATGGTAGCATCTGGTTTGGCAGATAAGCTTGACATTAGAGGCACAGCCGGAACCCTTAGCTTGCTGCTTATGCAGTAGGGAAGAGAAGGCTGTGCCAGCTGGAAGTGCAGGTTGTCCTTGTTAAAACAGGCTAGGATGCAAACCAGGATCTTGGGAGTCAGTGAGTCAGTGGCAACACAGAGGTTAATTTAGAGGTGGAGAATTATTCCCCCTTTTGGAGAATAAAATCACTCGGGCAGCCCTGGGCAGGATTATTGAACATAGCAAAAATGTGTAAACAGCTGCTAAGAGAAAGGTGAGCCACACGGATTGTGCAGCTGTGCGTGGGGCTTCCGTGTGGATGACATCTTCCTAGCAGAGTGATGCTGGAAACGGGAGAGAAGATGCTCTGGAAGTGTCGTGGCTTCTTGTGGGGCAAGGTGTGTGCTGAGGTGGGGAAAACCATTTCTGATTTTGGAGAAACTGAAAGAAAGGAGATAATGTGCAACTGGTGACTAAAGGCAAAGAAAGAAACAGAAGGGAGAAACAGAGTCTGCTGGATTGAAAAAGGGAGGCCAGAGAGGCCTAATTAGGATTACAAGGGAACAAAAATAACATGATCTGACTTCGACTGGGACAAAGAGAACAGGCAACCAAATCCTGTATTGGTGGACCTTGGAAGGATTCGACTCCCAAGCGGCAGTTCGGACCCCTTCTTAGTACCCCACAAGAAGAAGGAGAAGAAAAAGGAGAAATTCCATGTATTAGAACCCAAATCTCTGCGTTCCAGGGGTGGACTCCTTCCCAGTCTAGAGATTAGGGGGTAGAGCCAAGTTTGCCTCCATGTAAGAGCAAGTGGAACTTGCTATCGGAGTCCAAAAAATAGGCGGAGAACCTTAGCTTAAGTGGATGGTGCGGAGTGCACCTTAATTCATGGAAGCCCAGAGAGACCCCCAGATAAGTGGACAGCTGTAGATGGTTACGGGAGGGAGGAGGGGGCAATAATCTGAGCAAAGCAAACGCCTCTCCTCCTTGGTATTGGGCAGAGTCTTCCTGCTTACTATACTGCCTTTATCTCATCTAGCCCAGAAAACATCCTGGGTATGGACATCCTATTAAAAAAATCTGTGGGAGAATTTTTCCTGTCGGTTCAGACAGTAAAGACTATTTTAAGAGGGGAAGCAAGATGGGAACATGTATACATTCCTCCCGATGGCATATTATTCATGTAAAAGAATACCATCTTCCAGATGGGACAGCCTCATATAGGAATTGGCCAAAGTTAATAGTATCTGGCCAGCCCAGAGCCCCTTCAGCAGTCCTATATGGCCAGTAAAAAAATCAGATGGCACCTAGCCCATGGCAGTAGACTACTAAAGAAGGTGGCTCCTGAGATACGCGCTGCTGCAGCCCAACATAAACGATAGAGCAAATAATACAAAACACAGACGCTAGGCTGGGTGCGGTGGTTCAAGCCTGTAATCCCAGCACTTTGGGAGTCTGAGGTGAGAGGATTGCCTGAGCCCGTGGATTTGAGACCAGCCTGGACAACATGGTGAGACCTTGTCTCTACAATAAATCAGAAAATTAGCTGGGTGTGGTAGAACATTCCTGTAGTGCCAGCTATTTGTAAGGCTGAGGTCGAAGGATCGCTGGAGCCCAGCTGGTCAACACTGGGGTGACTGTGAGTGTGCCACTGCACTCCAGCCTGGGCGACAGAGGGAGACTTTAACTCAAAAAACAAACACACACTGATCGTGCTATATTCCATTTGGCTAATGCCTCTTTTTGCATTCCTTTGTACTCTGACTCAAGGAACCAATTTGCTTTTACCTGGGATGGCCAGCAATAGGCATTCCAGGTATTGCTCCAGGACTACCTACAAATCCACGGAATGATTGCTAGAGATTTAAACTTATGTCCCCCTGCACATGCTGCTAAACAGTGTCATTGCACTGATAATACTCTGCAAATCTCTGAAGACTGTTACTGCTACAACAACACCTTGGTACCTTGTGCACTCTTCTCCAATTCAGAAGATGCACCAAAAATACAAGGTCCAAGACCAGCTATAAAGTTCTGAGTGGTCACGTGGTTGGGAAAAACATGTCTTATCTCAGGTGCAGTCATTGACAAACTACAACAATTTTCCACACCTAAAACTGTTACAAAGTTTCCTAGGTCTTTTGGGGGTACCTATGGGCTTTTTATCACATATTTAGCTCAATATGTGCATTCCTTATACCGACCAGTAAAGAAGGGATTTAGTTGGTGCTAGGATAACAAAAGGAAGAATTTGAGAAAGCTAAAATACTAGAGGCTCAAGCAGAAGCCTTGGATTCCCCTCTGTCTGAAGATACCAATGTCTTTAGATGTGCCTGTAAGCCCTGGTTGAGCCCTCTGGCAAGTCCGGCACGGGAAGGCGGTTCCCCCAAGATTCTGGTCACAACTATGGAAGGGTGCTGAAACCCACTATTTCCCAACTGAACAACAGGTCCCGGGAGCATACGAAGCCTTGCAGCAAGTTTAATCCATAACTGCTGCTTTGCTGGTAACTTTAAGACCAGGTCGCCTTATCGAGGGCTGGATGGAAGGGTTGTTTGCCAGGCCTGCCTCAGCTGTTGCCCAGACCTTTACTTTCCAAACATGGCCTGATACCTGTGACAATGTGG
Organism: Carlito syrichta; assembly: GCF_000164805.1. Classification (NCBI taxonomy): domain Eukaryota; kingdom Metazoa; phylum Chordata; class Mammalia; order Primates; family Tarsiidae; genus Carlito; species Carlito syrichta. The sequence continues at coordinate 200,566 of NW_007255963.1, read as the reverse complement.
CGCCCTCTCCACGAGTCCCTTGGGGAATGAAATGCATCATGCTGTCTTGGGGCCCCCACAGGAGATGCCTTCAGTGGTGCAGGAAGGCCTGGGCCTCATTCCTGAAAACACTGGGTACTCAGATGGAGCCAAGGTAAGCCCTGTGTATGGATGGCAGCAGCTGTTCAACTGCAGACAGATGCCATAAGGTTTGAGATGGGAATGCAGTAAAACAGTCAACGGGCAGAGCTTCGAGCCATATGGTTGGTTTGTACTCATGAGTCATGACCTCTAGTTTTCTGTACATACAACTGGGAAGTTTTTAAGGGCCTTCCAATTTGAATTGACCTGGGATGATAAGTATATGCTTTAAAAATCGCTGTGGGGAACTGCCATGTGGAAAAGTTACAGGTACCCACAGCAAGCTGCGTTGTGTGTCACTTTTTAACACACCAGTCAGATTTGGCTCCTGGTAACATGGAGGCTGATAGCCTAGTAAATATTAGAACACTGGCTCCTTGCAATCCTCTGAGCTAGCAGACTGGGTACAGAAACACAGTAGACATTGCAGTGCTCGAGTGGGCTGGCAAATAGCAAAGGGAGCAGGATTGTCCCTCTGCTGTGCAGATTTGATGCTCAGTTTGCTTTTGCCTGTGCCCCTGCCACATCCCACATACACTAGGATACATACATAATACAGCTGCCCCAGGAGAGGGAATAGCAGATAGACTACATCGAGCTTCTGATGATAAACTTCAACAAAAGTGTGCACTAATGTGTGTAGACTGCCACAAGACGGTGCAGGCCTTCCCTTACAAAAGACCAAACAGCAGTCACCATCAGGGGCTTGGAACAACTCAATGTCATGTGGACACCCTCCATGCAATTGATAGTGGCCAAGGCACACAATTCACTGGGCATGACTCCCAAGATTGAGCACATGAAATGAGCATAGATTGGAGATTTCACTTACCATAAAATCCCCAAGTGACAAGGTCAATTGAAAGGAAAAATGGTATTTTGAAAGCATGGTTGCGATCGCTGTCACAATCCAATTCCTCGCATGGGTGGGTGAAGGTTTTGCCTCAGGCCATCAGAAATCTGAATTCTGTTGAGACCAATACAGGACTGACAGCATAGCAATGACTTGGGACTACTGCAGATAAGGACCCATTGACCATGGTGATTAAAAAGGTCTGACCAGAGCATTTCTACCTGAGATGGTAAAAGGCCAATCAGTGGCAAATGTTATCTAGGACTCCCCGATACCCTGAACCAGGGTAGGGGGCGCACTTGAATGGGGGTTGGACTGGCAACTTCCCCCAAGTTGGATGGGGTATTTATTGCCAGAAAGCAAGGAATTCACCAGCCAGCTAAAGTGGTCTTCGTTGTTCCTGTTGGAGTCTGGGCCAAACATTTCATATATTGGTACACTAGAACACAACTCCTTTTTTTTTTTGAGTTGGACTCTCATGCCGTCGCCCAGACTGGAGTACATTGGTACACTCACAGCTATTCCACCTGCTGGGCTCCAACGATCCTTCTGCCTCAGCCTTCCAAGTAGCAGAACTACAGGCATGCATTACCACACCCAGCTAATTTTTTTTATTTATTATAGAGACGAGGTCTTGCTAAGTTGCCCAGGCTGGTCTCAAACCTGCAGGCTCAGGCAATCCATTCGCCTCAGCCTCCCAAAGTGCTGGGATTACAGGCTGAACCACTGAGTCTGGCCAAACACAACTCCTTTTAAGGGGCACCCTGACCAGTTGCTTGACATGGCCTTTTGCTGACCCTATAACTTTACAGATAACAGTGGCACCTTCACCCCTCAGGCAGCATGTTTGGTATATACCCTCAATCCATAGGACGGAGAAGAACTGACCCTACTCTCTCTTCCTCCCAAAAGTTTTCTTCTTGGTTTAGTGGCTGGGGGCTCATGGTGGCAAAACTTGTTATTAATTCTTATGTCTCGTGATAGTTATAATGGCCTTTGTTGTTCGTGTTGTTGTTGCAGCCTCTGCTTACAAGTAGAAAACAAATTGATGCAACGTGTCACCCACAGCATCAAAATGACTGCTGTACCCCGCCCCAACAAAAGACTTGGGAGACCATCATGGAAGAGGTGGGCATGTGAGTTTGTAAGAGCCAGATTAGAGTGGTGGAGTGGAGACAAAGGTGACTCCATTTTGGATGCTGGTCCGCCATGTTGACTTCTGATTAGCCCCAGGCCCGCGAATGCCTCCTGATTCCTACTTTGTTTACTGTCCCTAGTGTAAGAACATGTGCTTCTGCTTTTAGGCTAAAGCAACCTTGATGTTATCACACAGATTATAGGCTATGATGCATATCGCATTCTTGCCTGTTCTGGGGGGTTGCCTTTTGTTGTCTTGCACAGAGCACCCATATTTTTTCCCTGTGGTGTATTAGTCTTGACTCTGTACAGAGATCTATCTGTCCTGTGGCCGTCCAGGACTGTACTTCTATCTGTAAGTTTCTTCAATAAGCCACCCAAAACCGACAAGCTGGATTTGTGTGCCACCTTCTTTAGGTTCTCAGCTCCTTTGGCATTTGGGGGTCGCTTTGTATATATATGCCCTTTCACGGAACAACTGGGTTGAGAAAGAGATGTGAGGGGAGTTAGAGGAAGAAGGAAAAACTATGTCAAAAATTGTATGCTGGGTGTGGTGGCTCACACCTGTAATCCTAGCATTTTGGGAGGCCAAGGTGAGAGGACTGCCTGTTCAAAACCAGCCTCTAGCAAAATCTCATCTCTACAAAAAATTTAAAAATTAGCTGTACATGGTGACACGTGCCAGTAGTCCCAGCTACTCAGAAGGCTGAGGTGGAAGGATTGCCTGAGCCCAGAAGGTCAAGGCTGCCATGAGCTATGCTTGTGGCAGTAGCACTCCAGCATGGGCAACAGAGTGAAACCTCGACTCAAAAAAAAAAAAAAATTATGAAGTATCACACACAAAGAGAATAGAAATAACAGAAGTTACACAAGTTTTAGATCTATTATGTACCAACAATATGTGTGTCTGTTTAATAGCAACTTTTCCTCCAATTAGAAAAGAATAATAGAAAAAAACTTAGTCAATCTTCAAAACAGAACATATGGAATATTTCAAGCATATGGTTTGATACAGAACAATGTGATGGACACTCGTGTACCCACTACTCACATTGAACACGTGCCAAACTGGCTCGATTTTTTCCTTTTTCATGAAAAGGATGGTACATGTAAGGCCAGTTTACCTACTCATCCCAGCCTTTTCCCCCTCCTCAGAAGTAAGCAACAATGTGACTAAGAGTCTCTGGATAAGCTTTTCATTCCATTGCCTTTCTTTCCGCATGAGCTTAGCTATGTGATTTAAAAAAATAATTTTGTGTTCTATTTCCTACAGCTTTTCTAGATGTTTGTAGCATGATGGGTTGTGTTGGCTCACTCTGCTTGTAGCTGGCACCATATGTCAGCTTAGAGTTTTCAGGTCATTAAATATTGCACTTCTCTTTAGGGGTAACATCTTTTCTATTTTCTCCTGTGCATCTTTTGTTGTTCAAATACGCTTTGTTTTGTGTTTGAGTCTTCTTTTTTGTCACATCTTTCTGAGCAATACCAATGGCATTTCTTGGTGCAGGTTGAGACTCACCACTGGCCTAGGGCCAGGTCCTGATTGGTCAGCTAGGGTGGAGCTGGGCGCACTGTGCCCCAGGACACGGATGCCATTCTCTGGTGGCCATCCTTTTTTGCAGGGTGAACAGGAGAGCAGCTTTAAACAGGCAGGCCTGAGATTTGAGCTTAGGTGCCAACTGTTTATAGCCATTACTAGGAAAGTCAGCTGCCCGGAACCAGAGACTGTGGAAAGTTGAGTTCCTGTTTGTCACTCCACACTTCTTTAAGGCATGAGTCGTTAGCGTCAAGAATGTTATGTTCACATCGCCTTAGGATCAAGCCTGTCTCTCACTGGGGTTGGGGTGGGGAAGAAGGGGACGGGAAAGGACCAATTAAAAAGTAATACCTAGCCGGGCTCAGCGGCTCAGCCTGTAATCCCGCGCCTTTGGGAGGCTGAGGTGAGTGGATTGCCTGAGCCCGCGGGTTCGAGACCCGCCTGGGCAGCGAGACCTCATCTCTACAATAAATCAAAAAAAAAAAAAAAAATCAGCTGGCGTGGTAGCGCATGCCTGTAATTCCAGCTACTCGGAAGGCTGAGGGGGAAGGATCACCGGAGCCCAGCAGG
>NW_007255963.1:183325-196329 GCF_000164805.1 Carlito syrichta | reverse complement strand
GTCACTGCACTCCAGTCTGGGCGACAGAGTGAGACTCCAACTCAAAAAAAAAAGAAAAAAGTATTGCTTCAGGTTCGGTGGCTCAGTCTGAAATCCCAGCACTTTGGGAGGCTGAGGCTAGTAGATTGCCTGGGCGCACGGGTTCAAGACCAGCCCGGGCCAACTTGGCAAGACCTGGTCTCTACAATAGATCAAAAATTAGCTGGGCGTGGTAGTGCACTCCTGTAGTTCCAGCTACTTGGAAGGCTGAGGCAGAAGGATTGTCGGAGCCCAGCAGGCTGACACTGGGGTGGCCACTGAGCGTGGCATTGCATTCCAGCCTGGGCAACCAAATGAGACTCTGACTCAAAAACAAAAAGTAATGGAAACCTATCCTACGACCTTCAGCCTTTATAGGAGACCTTTATAAGAGTAGCCAACAATACCTCTACTTCCTTACTTGTTCCCAGCATGCTACTGGACCACTTTTACAAGGGTCATTTTTGACCTTGCAGTTGCTGAATCTGATGATTTTCGATGTGTTTTCTCTCTCTCTCTCTCTCTCTCTCTCTCTTTTTTAGGTTTAAAACAGAGTTTATTCACGAGAAGAAGATTTGTGGCAGAAAGACCTGCCATGGGCAAGTTTCTCAAAAAAGAAAAACTGCCTATATATAGTCACTTGATCTCTGTAGTATTTGACTATGTTGCCTGCTCTTTTCTTGACATTCTTTTCTTGGGTGTCCGTGTAACTATCCTCCCTTGCTTCTCTTCCTGCCTCAGCCTCCCGAGATTACTCTTCCTCGTCCACATACTTACCTACTCTCACAGCTCCCCTGTGCTGATCCTGCCTCCAGCACACATCTCTGTCTGCCTGACTCCCCTCTCTCCAACTCTTCCTTCTTGTCCCATTTCTGATCAAAATGTATGCAGCTCCCTGCTGAACATCTCCACCCAAAACTCTCAGAGACACCTCCAACTCAGAATATCTAAAACTAAACCCATCATCCTGTCTCATCACCCCTAAGTTTGTGATAACTCTTGTAGTTCATATCTCATTAAATATGAATATTTCCCAAGCTATACATGCAGAGACCTGTGCACCACCTTTAACTTTGACATCCTTGTGTTTTCCAACTTCTGGGTAACTGATGCTCCATTTCCACTGCCCCTGCCTCCCAATTTCTCAGCTAGTTTATAGCAACTGGACCTCCATTCTCCAGGCATGTCTTCCTTCAGTCTATTCTCTACAATGCAGCCTGGAGTCATCTTTCTTTTCTTTTCTTTTCTTTCTTTCTTTCTTTTTTTTTTTTTTGAGTCAGGGTCTCATTCTATCACCCAGGCTGGAGTGCAGTGGTACGCTCACAGCCACCACAGCCTCGACCTGCTGGACTCAGCCAATCCTCCTGCCGCAGCCTTCCAAGAAGCTGGAACTACAGGTGTTATAGTTGTGCCCCACCACGCCCAGCTGATGTTTTGATTTATTGTAGATATGAGATCTTGCCAAGTTGCCCTGGCTGGTCTTGAACCCCTGGGCTCAGGAAATCCTCTTGCCTCTGCCTCCCAAAGTGTTGAGATTTCAGGCGTGAGCCACCACACCCGACTGGAGGCATCTTTCTAATGTCGCAAATTGGATTTTATTTTCTTGCTTCAAAAATGAAACTGTTCCCCAAAACAGTTTATGATCAAGTCAAATGCTGAACTGTGGCAAAAAAGACAGAACTGATCTAACACCATCTTACCCTTCATCGTACTTCTCTCTCCTGACTCTGTCCCGCTACACACATGCTCACCCTTATCCACCCGCCATGTTGAGTCATTGTTCTTCCTCTGCTCTGTCTTGCCTGCTCTTGCCTCCTAGCCTTCATGCCTGCTACTGCTTTTGCCCAGAATTCATATCTTTTCCACCTCTCCTGCCTGCCTAACTCCTTCTTTATCTTCAGGAAGCAATTTCCTTGCTACTAATCAGGAAATGTTCAGTGAATTTGTACTATACTCCAAGCGCCATGTTGAATGCCAGGCATTCACAGATAAGGTTTTTCTCTCCAGACAGCTTTTCCTGAGCCTTCTGTGTACATGTTTTCTACTTAATCTTTTGATATGTGCCTTATACTAATCACCTAGTATTATAATTGTCAATGTATCATATATGCTTGTTGAAAGTTGAAAAATACATCGCAACCAAAGAAGGAGATAGAGTACTAAATGTAGAATAGTTCATTAATTCATGACTTATCTAGTTCAGACTAACAAGCAAATTCATTTAGCTATGGGATTGCTAGTTACATGGGCCTTTATTACTAGCCACTGGTTAGGGCTGGTGTACAGATATAATTCCCAGCATCTCTACATTTCATGGTAGAGAGCCAAATGGAGTCAAAATGTTTAGGTCCTGGAGGATATGTTTAAGGCACGAGGACCACTTAAACACATACACTTTGGAACTGAGTGTAAATAGCCATTTAGAAAGTTGGTCGAGAAACCCACAGCCAGCATACTCCTAAATGGACAAAAATTGGAACCATTTCCCCTGAAAACTGGAACCAGACAAGGATGCCCACTCTCACCCCTCCTGTTCAATATAGTATTGGAAGTCCTGGCTAGAGCAATCAGACAAGAGAAGGTAATCAGGGCTATCCAAATAGGAAAAGAGGAAGCCAAGTTATCTCTTTGCAGATGACATGATCGTGTACCTTGAAAACCCAAGAGAATCTGTCAAAAACCTCCTTACACTGATAAAGGACTTTGTCAAAGTCTCAGGATATAAAATATATGTACAAAAGACAATCGCATTTCTTTACAACAATAATAAACAAACAGAAACCCAAATAAAAAGCATAATTCCATTCACAATAGCCACACACACACACACACACACAAAAGAAATGCCTTGGCATCTTCCTAACCAGAGACTGGAAAGACCTTTACAATGAAAACTACAAAACACTGCTCAAAGAAATCAAAGATGACACAAGTGGAAAAATATCCCATGCTCATGGATTGGAAGAATCAACATTGTGAAGATGTCCATTCTACCTAAGGCAATCTACAGATTTAATGCAATACCCATCAAATTACCAGCAACATTCTTCTCAGACCTAGAAAAAACAATACAGGAATTCATATGGAAACACAAACAACCAAGAATAACCAGAACAATCCTCAACAACAAAAAAAAAAACAAAGCAAGTGGTATCACATTACCAGACTTCAAACTTTACTATAAAGCTATGATAATCAAAACAGCTTGGTATTGGTACAAAAACAGGCATATAGACCAATGGAATAGATTTGAGATTCCAGAAGCTAAATCACAATTTCTCAAGCCAACTCATCTTTGACAAAGCCTCCACCACCTACCACTGGGGAGAGGAGAACCTATTCAGTAAATGGTGCTGGGAAAACTGGCTGACCAAATGCAGAAGATTGAGATAGGACCCCTACCTATCCCCTTACACAAAAATTAACTCTAAATGGATCAGAGACTTAAATGTAAAACCTCAAACCATAAGAACCTTAGAAAATGAAGGACATACCCTCATGGAAATTGGAACTGGCATCCAATTCCTGAACAAAACCCGAAACTCACAGGCCATAGGAGATAAGAGAGACACATGGGACCTCATTAAACTGACAAGCTTCTGCAAAGCCAAAGAAACTATCAAGAGAGCAGGGAGACAGCCTACAGACTGGGAAAAAGTATTTGCCAACTCCAGGTCTGACAAAGGCTTAACATTTTGGATCTACAAGGAGCTCAAACGTGCTGAAAAGAAAAAAACAACCCCATTACAAAGTGGGCAAAAGATATGAACAGACACTTCTCAAAGGAAGACATCCAAGCAGTCAACAGACACATGAAGAAATGTTCAACCTCATTAATCATCAAGGAAATGCAAATCAAAACCACACTGAGATACCACCTAACTCCAGTCAGAATGGCAAGTATCAATAACTCAAAAAATAACAGTTGCTGGAGAGGGTGTGGTGAAAAGGGAACATTCCTACACTGTTGGTGGGAGTGCAAACTTGGTGCAACCTCTGTGGGAAACAGTGTGGCGATTCCTAAAAGCTCTAAATATTGACCTCCCATATGACCCTGCAATCCCCCTACTGGGAATATACCCTGAAGAACTCAAATCACTCTACCAAAAAGATCCCTGCACACGTATGTTTATCGCAGCATTGTTCACAATAGCAAGAACCTGAAATCAACCATACTGTCCATCAAAAGAGGACTGAATTTAAAAAATGTGGTACGTATACACGATGGAATACTACGCAGCCATAAAAAAGAACAAAATCATGAATTTCACAGCAACCTGGATGGAACTAGAGTCATAATACTGAGTGACCTCTCACAGAAACAAAGATCTGAGTATCACATGTTCTCACTCATATAGCAGACCTTGAACATCCTTCGTAAAACTATATTAAAAAAAGACTGAGAGTGATGGGAAACTATGGGGGTGAGGGGAAGGAAGGTGGGATTAATGGTAGTCAATATCTGTCTGGGGACAGGGAGACACCCCTTATCAACAAGGGTGCCTGAAGAAAGCATATTTGTATACCTAACCCTAAACTGTAGCCCCCAATATCAAAATAAAAAATATTGATATATATATAAAAAAAGAAAGTTGGTTATTGCTATGGGTTAGCCTAGCTGAAATAACCTATACTTCTTTGTACAAATAGATTCCATATTCACACAAAACAATAACATTTTATGAAAGTTGATGAGTTTTTTAAAATCTGCAGTATGACAAAAACAAAACCCAAAAACTTAGTACTAAGACAGAAGATGTCCTGTAGACAAAATTAAGTATTTTCCCTCTAAACCCTCAAACGATGCACAGTGTCTTCCTGAAAAACGTTATTTTAGGAGACAAGCAATAGGAAAATAGACAAGGAATAATTCAGGATATATCCAATATAAGGAAACAGCCTGACCAGGTGTGGTGGTTCATGCCTGTAATCCCAGCACTTTGGAAGGTGGAGACGAGAGGATTGTCTGAGCCCAGGGGTTTGAGACCAGCCTGGGCTGCTTGGTAAAACATCATCTCTATTTAAAAAAATAAAGGAAACAGCCCGCCTGACTTATCATCTGACTTTCCAAGTCAGTTTACTCACAGAGAAACTGACTAATGATGAAGAACTTGGAAACTTTGTACCAATCATATGTTCCTGATATTTGATTCATAAGAAAATTGGACCTGTAAACCACAATATAGGTGGATTTTTTAGTATATGACAGTGGTGTTCTTTGTTGGGCCTCTTTTGTGGATGGCTAAACAATTGGAACCCAATGCTGCTGTCGTGATTGCATGGAAATTTCTTTCTTTGTCCAGAGCCATAGCATTCAGTATATTTTGGTTTGCCAAGTCTTCTTTATTTTTATCAATATTCGTTGAAACCTTGCTGTCCCAAGCAGTTCTGTACAGTCTATCTTCCACACCCACCCCAACTCCCGAAACTGTCCCTGGGAATTCATGGCACAGCATTAGCAAAACAAACAAATAAATCCTATTTCCTCTAATTCCATCATTCACCTTTTTGCTCTAATGAAAACCAAAGTCTCTCCTGAGGACACAACTTCTCTTGAAACCCTCTTAAGTGACAGCTGGTTTTTCTCTCATCCCTCTCTTATCACGGAACCTGCAGTAGATACATGCCTTCCTCCTAATTGCTATATGTAGACAATTGTCCCTTCCTAAAATACTAGAGTTGAAGCTCAGGTCACCTGACATAAAACTTCCCATTCCTCCTTACTGCCACCTTCTGCAGACTTTCATGGGTCACTCCCTACTAGAAAATACTAAAATGTGGATGCTGTCACTCTCTCAACGCAGTACATGATTCTTGATCATTTCAAGATCTTTTTTTTTTTTCTTTTGAGTCAGAGTCTTACCCAGGCTACAGGGCAATGGCACACTCACGGCCACGGTAGCTCAACTTGCTGGGCTCAGGTGATCCTTCTGCCTCAGTCTCCCAAGTAGCTGGAACTATAGGCATGTACCACCACGCTTGGCTAATCTTTTTTTTTTTTTTTAACTGTAGACACAAGGTCTTGGTCTCACCAAGTTGGAATTACAGGCATGAGCCACGACACCCGGCTTTGATGATTTCAATATCCACATAGAAGAACCTTCCAACATTCTGGTCTCTCAGTTTCCAGAACTGCCATCTTCCAATGATCTTGTCCCCCTTTCTACATAGGACATCAAGAAGCATGCTTTACTCCTTGTTGTTACCAACAGTCTCCATTTGAAGCATTCTACTGTCAGTCACCTCCTAACTTTCCATCTCCCTCTGGTATACAGACTCTATCAAGTTGCCACCACACTTTTATTCCATCAGTGTCCTCATGTCCTACTGAAAACCCTTCTGAGACCTGATGTCTTTAATTCTAATCATCTAGTACATATGCACTCAAATTCCTTTGTTACAGTTTCCCTTCATCAGATTCACCTGGCAATGTTAAACAAAGCCTTCTCAAGTTCAACTGGCTTCCTGCACTGGACTTGTACTTGGGTGGCTTACGTGCCTAGTTTTACCTTATTGGTGCCCAGCAGTGTCAGGCAGTTGTAGTCCGTGTCACTCGTATGCTTTCCTTTCTCTTAGAAGACTATTTAATACCTTCTCTCACCCCACCTCCAGCATGTCCTCCCTTCTCATTAATCATTAACAAAATAAGTAGACTCTGCTGCTGTTAAATGACATGCCAACCTAAATTTTTAATGTGTCTTTAGCAAGGAAAAATGGTCTGATCGTTTAAGATAATGGTAAAAACGAATATACATTTTATGATAAAGATAGGACACAGGTGAAATTTCAAAACATATACGAAGTAGCAGATCTGAATTATATATTTTTATGACACAATAAGATTAAACATTAACCCATAGTCTTATAGAATTGAAGGGGTTAATAAATCAGCCAGTGGATCTCATGCAATATTAACTGCCTCGTTCTTTTTCAGCTCTCGTTCCCTTTTGTGGGAATGTGCTTGTGAGTGAACTTTGGCTTTGGAGATTAATAGAGATTCCAGGTGCTGGCTGGGTGTGGTGGCTCCTACCTAAACTTTAGCATTTTGGGAGGCCAAGACAGGAAGATCACTTGGGGCTAGGAGTTCGGTCCAGCATGGGCAACATAATGAGACCCCATTTTGTGGTGAGATTTGCAGTGTCAACCTAGATTGAGTGAGATGTCAAGACCTTGGAAATGGGCAGATATCCCAGTATTTTGAGAAGGGAAGCAAGGAACTGAACCTCTTGCTATCTTAATGATGCCCTGAAAAATACTTTTGATGTAAAACTGTAAACAAGGCGGGATGAAATGTCAACCTCAAGAAGAATTTCCTGGCCATGCCATGCCCATTTCCACCCCCTGGCTGACATCCTTCTCCTGTTCCCTGCTTGACCTCACCCCTTTTTTGAGGGCATTGCTCAACTCCCACTGATGCGAGACACCACTCACTTTTCTGAGCTACCACTGCCTTGGTTCTTGGCTATCAAATCTTGTACTGATATTTTTCATGAGCACATTACTATGTAGCTCACTACTTGTAATAGATTATACTCTCAAGAGTAGGGACTCTGAATCTTCAGTCTCTATTAGTGGGTAAGAAGTTGATGATGAAAAAAACCTTAGAGTATAAGACAGCTGTGGCAAGGCGGTGGGTGGGCTGTAGGAACATGTGTCCACCCTGCATGATGAGCTTGTGATCCACTGAAACCCGAAGTCTTTTTCATATGAACTGATATTAACTCATCTGTAACCCTTTCTCTGTCCCCAGGCCATCTCTCTGTCTCCATCTTTTTCTCTTTCCCCACTCAAACACAGGATCTTACATTTGACCCTCTTCTGTTACGTTTCACATCTGTTCTTTACTCGGTTCACTTGTGTATTCCTTTCTTTCTGGTGCTAAGCTAAGCAAACTTCTATGTATGTGTGGTTTTTTCTTTTCTTTTTTTGAATCAAGGTCTCATTCTGTCACTCAGGCCGGAGTGCAGTGGCATGATAATGGCTTATCACAGCCTCAGCCTCTTGAGCTCAGGCAATCCTTTCACTTCAACTCCTGAGTAGCTGGAGTCACAGCATGCCACTACACCTGACTGATTTTTTTATTTTTATTTTTGTAGAGACAAGGTCTCACCAGGTTGCCTGGGTTGGTCTTGAACTCCTGGGCTCAAGCAATCCTTTCTCCTCAACCTCCCAAAGTGCTAGCATTACAGGTGTAAGCCACCATGCCCGTTTTTTATGTAAAAGGAATGTGCTGATTAAAGGGGTCAGAGAAGTGACTGGCAAAGATATCAAGATAAGTGATATTGGCAAACATCACTCACCAAGGTGAAACATAACAACTCAAGAGCATCTATGTTGCCCCTTCCCTTTTAAATAATGGATGTTTAAATCATGAACTTGGCCAGTAAAGTTTATGCTCAAATCTCTGTGCAAGAAGTCAGAGATCTCTGACAGGTGAAATTAGGGAAGCTATCTCTTCTTCAGATTTTTATGTATTTTCCAAATTCGTCGTAATGAACACATATTCCTTTTACAAACAGAAAAGAATATTTTTTTAAAGCAGCATGGCATGCAAAGCATCTTGGGATACTTACAGAAAATATATGGTGAAATCGAATTGGACTGCTGAAATTATCACCCCAATAAGCTGATACTGTTGAAAAAGATGAAAGGATGATTAAATTATAGTTTTGATGGGGAGAGTGGTGAGGAATGGGAAGATAACTCATATTTTTCCTTCTACATAAAAACCACATGACAAGTCAAGAAGTCAGACTCTTAAACTTGAGTGATTCTACTGGAGCAAATCTCTTAGAATGCATTCCTAGAAAGATTGAGGCTATAAGAACCATGAAAAGACCAAAAAATGTAGAAAGAGAGACATATTTGCAACCGAGGAGAAAGTGTCTTTGTTATATTTTGTAATAATTATGTCTTTGCAAGATGTGAGTGTTAGCACTCATAAGTATGAAAGGGAAAAACTACACTTGGCATGAACTATCTATTATGAAAATAGACATAATTTACTAATGTAACCATCATCTAAGACAGGAAATGCTGTACAGTAGGATTATAAAGCAATTTCATTTTTTCCTTCTGCAAATGTCCTATGTTAATTATGTTACTTCTTCCTGTGCCTGGATGACATTTTGAGTAAGTCTCATAATTTCCATAATTTTTCTGGTCACTTTTAGATCATGAAATGTTATCTTACCACTTAAATTCCTGGCCTAAGATGATAATAAAAGTCATGACTGTAAGTTTCTCCCCTCCCAGGTTCAGGCCTGCAGCTTCTCCTCAGCCACTCACCTGCCTCACTTGGCTCTGCCCTCCTCCCTTTCTCCAGTAAAATGTGGTTAAAGTAAAGCCTGTTTCGAACTTCCTTCCATGCTGTTATTCGAACTGGTTTCAGAAACATTCCCGAGGAAGTACTTGCATGGTGAGGGTCCTCGGGGTTTCTATTTGGTGGGAGGAAGAAGAGGAGGTTCAGGCAGCATGGGCATTGCTTTATCAGTATCTGGGACTGAATGTCTCATGTCTTCTGAGATGGGAATTTGCAAAGCTCTTCATTGAGAAACTCCCAGTGTCGGTGTTGTTCAACAGTGTTTGGATCACCTAAACTAGAGAACCCACCACTTGCTCCCGCCCACCTCCCACCTTGCTTACTGTTGTGTTCTAAGTTCCATGAAGAGAGGCGTTTTGATTGTGCTGGTTCATCCATATCCAGGGTAGCTCACACCTGGTGGCAGAGCTCAGCCTTGGCATGAGCCTGGACCTGCCTAGGGCCCGTCTTCTGGGCGTGTTGTGGACAGGCAGTGTTACTAACCAAGAAATATTGCTGGAGTAACAGAAATTATGAGGGCAAAAAGGCTAGAGGCATGGGGGTCAGGTGGGCTAGAAAGGTGGGGTGGGGATTAAAATGAGGGCAGCTCTCTTCAAAATGGAGTTTGATGAAGGAAGGCACATAAGGCCCTGAGTCATTATTTCACTAACTTGCTGCACTGAGATCCTTAAATAACTTTTGACCCAACCTCTGATATATAATCTACATTTTCCCAGTGACCACAAATCAAATGCTTTATTGACTATCAGACAGTTCATTATGTTTAGAGCACAGGTTACCATTTTGGGGCTATGATCCCTGTGAGAACACACATTGCAATTCTTGTGTTGCTTTCACAATGGTTACTAAAAGGACATGTACTGTCCTGTGTGGCTCCTCAAAAATGGGCTTGACTTTAAAAGGGAATGTTCATATTTGAAATTACTAATTGGAGCTGGGCGTGATGGCTCAAGCTTGTAATCCCAGCACTTTGGGAGGCAGAGGTGAGAGGGTTACCTGAGTCCAGGGGTTCAAGACCAGCCTGGGTAACATGGCGAGACCTCGTCTCTACAATAAATCAAAAAATTAGCCAGGCATGGTGGCATGCGCCCGTAGTTCCAGCTACTTGGAAGACTGAGGTGGAAGGATCACCGGAGCCCAGCAGGTCGAGGCTGCAGTGGCCATGAGTGTGCCACTGCACTCCAGGCTGGGCGATGGAGTGAGACTCCAACTCAAAAAAAAGAAAGAGAGAAATCACTGATTTGGACACAATGGGACTCAAACCAAGTCTGAGAATGGTATTTCACTGGAGTCAGCTGGTGAGAGATAAGTTCACATCCACAGGCTTTGCCCCCAACATATGTGAGTATTGATTTTTAAAAAGGTCTATGGATGATTGTGATATGCATTGGTTGGAAACCACTGAAAAGCGTTCACCAATACATCAACTTGGCAACTCATGGAAAAAGACAACAAGGAATATGGCTTTGTTAGAAGCTGGTGTTGCCTCCATGAAATAAGGAGAGAATACTCCAAAGCATATAATAAAGTAAGTAGTAAGTGGTGTGGTTTCTTCATTCATGACTTGCTAAGGCTGAGCATTGTTCTAAACAAGGCGAGGGGGGCTGGAGGTTCAGTAGAATACAAGGACGGAGTCAACCTTAGAGTGGGGGGGAAGCACAGGCAAACAGATTAAAAGTGCTTTATTTAACACAGCCTTTCTGAGTCATTATGATGTCCAAGGCACTGTGGAGTGAGAAGGTAAGTACAGAGGATGGAGTGACTAACTCTGCATGAGGTCTACCAAAAGGCTCACAAGAGATGATCCCCTTAGCTGTATTTTTTTTTTGAGTCAGAAATCTCACTCTTGCTCAAACTGGAGTGCCATGGCATGATCATGGCTCACTGCAGCCTCCAACTCCTAGGCTGAAGCGATTCTCCCACCTGAGCCTCCCTTGTAGCTGGGACTACAGGCGTGCACCACCATGCCTGGCTGATTTAAAAAAAATTTTTGTAGAGACAGGGTCTTGCTGTGTTGTCCAGGATGGTCTCCAACTCCTGGGTACAAGCAATCCTTCTGCCTTGGGAGTGCTGGGATTACAGGTGTGAGTTATCACACCTGGCCAGCTGTATCTTAAATAGAATTTGTTTATTGCAATCAGTTGGCTGGGGCCAGGAAGAATTTCCAGTTGGAGAAATAACACTTCGGAAAAGAATAGAGAAGAGAAGGAGCTTGGCCCAAAGTTCCAGGAACTATAAATATTTTCCAGACTTGGGGTGAGGTGGCAAGAGGGATAGTAGACAGAGCCATGGTGAGGTCTGGTAGGGGTTAGCTCCCAAGGAGAGCCTTGCATATTAAAGATCATTTGGAAATTTATTCTATGGATATGGAAGACTGCTGAAGGGTTTGATGAAAGAAGTGGCGTGATCATGGAGAAATGGTTAGCAGGCCACAGGCAGAAGCAGGGAAAGTTGTTGGGGGCTATTGGGAGATATTGAAATTGTCTGGTTGGGAGCTTCTGACACCTTTAAACAGATCAGGGGAGGATGAAAGTAGCTGCAGTCAGATGACGGGCTGATCAGACAGCATGCAGGAGGTGTGTGGAAGACCTCCAGCTCCCTGTCTCCCTGGATGGGAAGGGAGCAGTGACACAGGAGGACAAGCACATTAGGTGGGAAGGGGAATGAGTCCAACTTTGGGCAGAACTCTGGGATGTCGACAAATTCAAGGCAGGTGGAATCTGAGAAGGAGCAGCTAGAAGAATGGGAAAATAGGAGAATCAGAGTCACAGAAACCAGGAAAAGGAACATTTCCGAGAGAAGGTTGTTAACTGAACTACCAAGAAGGGAGGGGAGATGGGGGGACGACAGAGGAGGCTATGGGAGGACGGTTAAGTCGTGGGTGAACAGAAGAGGAGTGGGAGAGGACAGAGGGGGGCTGCAGGTGGGGGAGGATGGGGAGTGGGCTGGAGTGGGACGGACGGAGGAGGTGGTGGGAGGCCAGAAGAGGATGGAAGAGGAGTGAGGAAGTCAGAGGGAGGCTGAAGGAGGATGGGGGAGGGGAAGGGAGGGGAGAGAGAGGCGGTGGAGCACTCTAGAAGACCGGAAGAGTAAAGCCACAGGCCCCCAGAGAGGGCTGAGAGAACTCACTCCTGGATTCTGGAATAAGGCTTATGAGCTGGCCTTCTTTTGTAACGAATGTGTGCAATGTCTTCTGAAGTTGTAATTGTGGTTTATTTCTCTGAATAACCTTAATTATAGGGTAAATAGGGATTATAAATTAACTGTAATAAGAAGAGTAACATTGACAGTGGAAAAAAAAATATTGCCTGGGGCGCTTGTCAAATTAGACACATTTTTAGAAGCCCACGCCCCCTTCGGCCCCGCCTCTCTCTCGCCCCGCCCCCCAGGGGGCGTGGCCACTCGGTGCCCTTGTCTCCGGCGTGCGGCCACGTGACCTGTCAGTTCGCGGAGAAGGAGGAACATGGCCGCCGGGTGTGGTGAGGGCACGGCGCTTGCAGCCGCCGTCTCTTTCTTTCGGGCCCTCTGACGCCGTCCGCGGCGGAGAGGGCCGGTTCAGCCCGAGCTGAGGGCGCCGTTCTTGGGCCTGTTTGTGAGACGGTCAGTGTGGAGGTCAGCCGGGAGGGCTTTGCCGTTTGACGGGGGAGGAGGCGGGGGCGAGGCA
>NW_007255963.1:146163-183305 GCF_000164805.1 Carlito syrichta | reverse complement strand
TAACCCGGGAGGAGAAGGGAGGGGGCGAGGTCGGGCAGGGAGAGGGTCTCCTGGAGGGACGCCTGCAGCGCCCTGGGCGCTCCGGGTCCTGCGTTCGGGGCGAGTCTGCGTTTGTTTTCTGTATTGCTTTCGTGTTGGGCTCCATTGCTCCATTGTCCTGTGCAGGCTTTTAAATGTCTGGCAAAATATCGCAAGTCATGAATTTACACGAGTCCAAGATTTATTTATAGGGAAACGATTTTTGTTGTTGTTAGTTCGTAGTGTTGGGATTTTTATTCTTTCAAGGTGATCTGACAAGTTTAAACCAAATGAATAATTTTCCTTATTAATATCTACTTACCTCTGCTCAGTGGGGGCGCTTTCTTAGCCTTTCAGAGATTCCCATTCCTTTGGTCTGGGGTGTGGCTCAGGAATCAAGCTCTTAGGTTCGTCCCTTTCCCCATGTTGATAACATTGAGGACCACACACTTACGTTTTCTAAGAAGCACCATAGGGTATCTGGCACAGAGCCAAGATTGGAAGACGCTGCGGCAAGGTGTGTTCTTTGTTCTCCTCCAGCTTTACTGGCGTGGGCTACTTTCATGAGAATCATTTTGGAGACTGTGTTAAAAATGTCAGTTTATGGGCCCATGCCACATCTACTGAAGGGAATCCTCTGGAGGAGGAGCCCAAAGGATATGCGTATTTGACAAGCTTCCCAAATAATTTTGGTGTACACAAGTTTGGGAATCCTTGTTCTACACTGTGTGTGTGAGTGATTTCCAGATAGAATTTTCCATGAACTGGGTAGATTTCTCTAATCTAGCTATTTTCCAGCACTTCACAATCAGCCTACCAAAGCACACCTCAGCCCCATTCACCTAGCTGTGTTCTGGGGAGGGAGGAGAGATAAGCATGCAGAGAAAAGTCTGCTCTTCCTCCTGATTATTTTTATATTTATTTATTTTTGAGTTGGAGTCTCACTCCGTGCCCAGGCTGGGGTGCAGGAGCACGCTCACTGCTACTCCAACTCGACCTGCTGGGCTCAGGCGATCCTTCCACCTCAGCCTTCCAAGTAGCCAAAACTACAGGCGTGCGCTACCATGCCTGGCTAATTTTTTGATTTATTGTAGGGGTGAGGTCTCGCCAAGTTGCCCAAGCTGTTCTCGAACCAGTCCGCTCACCTCAGCCTCCCAGAGTGCTGGGATTACAGGCTTGAGCCACTGCACCCGGCGTGCTTTTATTTTTTAAGGGCAGCACCATTATCCAGTCACCTACTCTGGGCATCTGGTCATCTTCGACCTGTTCTTTTCTTTTCCAATCAGTCACGTGCGGTTAATTTTATTTTTGCATCCAGAATATCTCTTCTGGATATTTTGGTGGGCCAAAACAGTTCCAATATGGTGGATTTTATATTTTTCCAGTTAATATCTCTCATTTCTTCTCCATTCTCACTGTCTTGTCCCTGCCCTGGGGGCTGTTGGTTTTGGTGGTTCCCTGATTGGTATCCAGGGTTCTTTGATTCTTTGTGTTTTTTCAACATACACTGCTAGGAGATTAATTTTTCTAGGATCATTTATAAGTGTGTCATTCCCCTCCTTTGCTTTTGCTCAAGAACTGTCAGTTTCTTTGTTTTATGTGCTACTGTATTAGTCAGGGCTGCTTAGAAGGTAAGGAACAGCAACTTTACTCAGTGGAATGGAGATGAGGATATAGGATGGAATGAGAATCATCAAGTAGACATGATCCCAAGCAGCTTCATGTTCTGCATCTCTCAGGGGCCACATTTTTCTCTTAATTTAGGAGGAGTCTTTTTCTCTGTTCATATATGTTGTATTCTTTCTGCTGACTGACTGTCTCAAAACTGTGTCATCGTATGTGTGGCCTAAAATGACCATCTCAATCTCTGTTTTCTTATTCCCAGTTCTAGACAGAGGAATCTGATTGACCCAGCTTATCTTTTCGAGCAGTGTCATGTCACAGTTCCTATGCCTATCCCTGGTTATGGCCGATGGTGGAAAACATGGCTGTTGAGGGTAGCAGGGGCTATGGGTGGGCAAAGACTTTCAGAAGAGGCATCTTTAGTATGCCTATGAAGTTATTCAATTTGACAGTTATCTATTAAGTTTCTACTTGTTCTAGACCTGAAGTAGGTTCTGAGGATATAAGAACAAAAGAGAGACAGCCCTTAATAGAGTAGTTCAAAGGTGACCCCTAAACAGGATTTTAAAGAATATGTTTTGGTTCATTAAGAAAGTTAAAGCAACCGGGCTCGGTGGCTCAGCCTGTAATCCCGCACTTTGAAAGCCTGAGGTAAGTGGATTGCCTGAGCCTGCAGGTTCGAGACCCGCCTGGGCAACTTGGCGAGACCTCATCTCTACAATAAATCAAAAATTAGCTGGGCGTGGTAGCATGCACCTGTAGTTCCAGCTACTTGGAAGGCTGAGGTGGAAGGATCGCTGGAGCCCAGCAGGTCGAGGCAGCGGTGGCTGGGAGCGGCCACTGCACTCCAGTCTGGGTGGCAGAGTGAGACTCCAATTCAAAAAAAAAAAGTTAAAGCTAGGTCAGGCATTCTAGGTAGTTGGATCAGCATGGACATGCTTGTTCATTCTACAAATATTGGGTTCTCTATCTTACCACATGCTTTTTTAAGTGCTAGAGATTCAGCAGCAAACAGAATGGAGATGGCCCCCATTCTCACTGACCTACATTTGTTGGGGTGGGGAGCAGACAAAAAAAAGTTCATGGTATGTGGAGTGATGCTAACTGCTATGCAGAAGAACTTTAAAGTAGCGCTGTGGAGTGGGGGATTTAATAGAGGGGTTGAGGGCTGTTTATACAAAGTGGTTAGGGGAGATCACAGCAGATTACATTTGAACAGAAACTCAATGTGGCCTGAGCAGACTGATGGAGAAAGATTGACAGGAGGTGAGCTCAGGGAGCTGGGGAAGGGGAGAGTAGATCAAGCAGGTCCATGTAGGGAATTTGGGATTTTTATTTTGAGTGAAAGGACAAACTTGTTGGGAAGTTCTGAGCACAGAATGGGCATAAAGAGACATGATTTAGGAAGATCACTCTGGAATATGTATGGAGGTGGCAAGGACTGCCACCTTGCCTCAGGAGTGTCAGCATCAGGGTGGGCCCTGGGGACTGCATACAGGTCATTGTTTTTGGACACTTACGTGAGGGAAGAAGAGGGAGAGGCCACATTCAGGAACTTATTGTGTCATATTTGGAAGACACAAAATTAGTAGTGTTGGGAAACACTGTCACTATTGCTGCTTTCATGTAATATGTAATGGGAGAAAAGTTATAGGATGCATCTGTTAACCAACTGGCCTTTTAGTGAAAGCATTCTGAATATATCAAAAATATTGTGTTAGCTAGTAAATTTGTTTGCAGGTTCTGAAAATTAGCTCACTAAAACATAGATTTTGTTCTAGCATTTCTTTTGGCTACATCTGCCATTTTCAAAAATAATGTTGAGATGTTAATTTTTTTGCTAATTGTACAAAAGAATGTATAATCTTAAATTCCCATTGGACAAATGGCTGTGGACAATAGATTCAAATGATGTTTATTATTCAAGAAATATAGGGTATTCTATGGGCCAAGAATTGTGCTAGGTGTTGGGCATTTGGTATAGAACAAAAGAAAATAGTTCTTTCTCTTGTATCCTAGTGGAAGAGACCGCTATTAAGCAGGTAAATATGGAAAATAAGTGTCAAAAAGTGCTGTGAAGCAATAAAAAGGATCCCATAATAGAGAACAGTTCACGTTAGGGGAATCTATCAAGAAAGGGTGGTTAAGAAATGATCATATGCTACTATTGTATAAAATATTTGAAGTCAATTGTATATTGACTTCGTATGTGGTAGGCACAATTTTAATCCCTTTGGATGTAAATATGTAGTTATTTGAAGATGGGGAAACTTAGACACTGAGCCCAGGAAACTGGCCCAGGGTCCTGGGGGTGTTGAAGGCAGGCTGCTTAATGGGTACAAATTTACACAAATTTACAGCTAGAAATTAGCTGGTTGCAGTGGTCCACGCCTATAATCCCAGCACTTTGGGAGATGGAGACGAGAGGATTACCTGAACTTTGGCGTTCAAGACCAGCCTGAGCAACATGGCGAGACCGCATCTCTACAATAAAAAAAATCAGCTGGGCATGGTGGCACATCCCTGTTGTTCCTGCTTCTTGGAAGGCTGAGGCAGAAGGATCGCCTGAGCCCAGCAGGTTGAGGCTGTGGTAGTTGTGAGCGTGCCACTGCACTCCACCCTGGGCGACAGCGTGAGATTCCAACTCAAAAAAAGAAAGAAGGAATGAGTCCTAGTTTTCAACAGCACAGTAGAGTGACTGTAGTTAACAGTTTATTGTAAATTTTAAAATAGCTAGAAGATAATATTTGAAATATTTCCAGTACAAAGACGTGATAAATATTTGAGGTGATGGATATCCTAAATACTTTGATTTGATTGTTATACATTATATTCATGTGTCAAAATATCACATTTCTATAAAACCCACGGTGATATAATAGTGGTAAAGTCTGGAGCCAAACCGAGGCAAACTGGCTCTAGTCCATACATTTGACCACTACATTGAGCGCCCTTTAAGAAGAAGGCCTTTTTAAAGAGATAATATTGAAACTGAAATGTGAAGGATGAGAAGCTGTACAGCTTTTTTCTTGTGATGAAACATTCCTTTTTTTCCTAGTGGAAATTAACATAGGTTTATTATATCAAGTAAAACAATACAGCACAAATATGTATAAAAGTAAAGCTAACCACTTCCTCCTTTTAGTCCTACCTGCTAAGATAACCAGTTTTAGCAGCCAGGTGTATGTCCTTCCACACTTTTCTCTTGGATATATACACACTGAATATGGACATATGAGGAGAAAACCCCTTAAAACGGAATTTATTTATAAAAAATTGTATATTTATGTTTACATGTTTAAGCTTCAGTCGCCTTCAGAATACTCTGTTTGATGCCGTACACCTATTAGATGCTTCCCCACTGCTCAAAACAGTTTTTGAACACATTAATCTTGATACCTTTTAGTGCTTCTGCCATTTTTTGTTTCAACTCTTTTACATGGGCAATACATTGCCCTTCAAGGACATTTTTCATCCAGGGAAACAAAAAAAAAGTTGCTCGGGGTGAGATTGGGTGAATAGGGAGGGTGGAGCATGAGGATCATTCTGTTTTTGGTAACAAAAAAAAATGACTTAATGCTCAACACGGTATGTGGGCAGGTGTGCTTGTAAATCACCCATGAGGAAGTGGACACTTTTAAATGGCTCAGCCTGTAATCCTAGCACTTTGAGAGGCCGAGGTGAGTGGGTTGCCTGAGCCCATGGGTTAGAGACCCACCTGGGCAACTTGGTGAGACCTTGCCTCTACAGTACATCAAAAATTAGCCAGGCGTGGTAGTGTGCGCCTGTAATTCCGGCTACTTGGAAGGCTGAGGCGGAAGGATCGCTGGAGCCCAGCAGGTCGAGGCTGCGGTGGCCGGGAGCGAGCCACTTTACTCCAGTCTGGGCGACAGAGTGAGACTCTAACTCTTAAAAAAAAAAAGAATCTCCCCCCAAAAATACACTGAAGCCAAATGCTGCAACCTCTCACAAGAATGCTAGCTGGTACACTGAAGCTGATGGGTTCCTAGCACACAAGCTTGGGATACACCCTCCATAAAGATAATTCTGGGGTTTTTGTATCTTCCTTGTATATAGGGGTCTCTTTATCTTATCAAGTGGTCTCATACTATATACATACTCTTTAATATGGCAACATGTCATGGGTTTTACTGTACAGATGTGGATTTAATATTATACTTTTATTTTGTAGTTTCTAGTTACCTATATTATATGTGCCCATGAACATCTTATGACATTTAAACATTGATTATTCCATGAAATGTATTAAACACTGTCTGTGCCCTCTCGTCAGAGGCTGCCAGGACTGTACCTATAGTTGAACAAAGTTGGTCTTATTAACTCCTTGCAATGAAGGAGAATCTGCGTCATAGGGAACTGTGGGGGATCTGTAAGAGGTTGTTAGAAAGGAGTTAGAGCATTTGAGCTGATGTTAGGTGATTTGGGGAGGAGTTCAAGGAAGCAAATCTTTGCTCTGTATTGGGTGCTTCAGGATGCAGGGGGCGGGGTAATTCTGCAACTGGGTATTTTAAATCTTACCCAGAAGGCAAGAAGAATGGAGCAAGGTTAAACTTGTGCAGTAATTGACAAAGCAGCAGCAATCTTTCATATATTAGCCAAGATAGGGAGATATTTGGGCATTTTTGTGGTTTGGATAATGTTCACGTTTTTGTCTGTTCACATATCACTCCAGAGTCGTCTTGTTTTTTTTCCTGCCATCATGGTCACAGAGTGACCTTTTTGGTGCTGGTGTTCTGTGAGATTATGATGTTCACAAGAGAATACCACGACCTGGCCGTGCATGCCGGGCCAGTTCCTGATAGTCACTTTTCACTTTTCTCTTTCTCAGCCCCTTTTAATGTATGCATTGTGCTGGATATAAGGTGAGTCCTCATGCAAGAACTTGTAGTCTAGCGAGGATGTGGAGGGAGTAAGTAAATGGAGAGTTGAGTGTGGTGTGTCTATACCTCCATGAATACACAGGTGTAGAGGAGCCCATAGGAAGGTTCTTGGCCCAGCTTGGGGTAAGCAGCCAGTCAATGAAGGCTTCCAGGAGAAGATATTGTTACAGCCATGTCCTCAAGGACAAGTAGAAGCTTTCCAGGTGTGTGTATGCATGCGTGTGCACTCGCCCGCGTGTGCATTTACGCGTACACACACACAGAGAAAGAGAGAGAGAATTAACTTTCTAAGCAGAGGGGACAGTAAAGCAAAGGTCTGGAAAGAAGAAAGCATGGGGCAGTGAAGGAACTGCAGTAGATGAGTCTGTCTGGAGCTGGAAGTGTTGATGTGACTACAGAAGGTGGGTTTGAATAGAGGGGGTGGATGGGACTGGGGAGGGGAGGAAGAGGCAAGGCTGGAATGGGACGATGGGCCAGCTCGTGAAGAATCTGCGTGCCCTCATCATCGTCGTCATCATCAAGAATTTAATTTATTGAGTCTTCCCTTTGCTCAGTACAGAGCAAAGCTTTCCATAGGAATTATATCATTGAATCTTGACAGTGGTTTTACAAAGCTTAGATGGTGTAAGTTCCTTGAATAACTTATGAGTAGTGAAGCCATCATCTGTCTTCCCAGTCGGGATTTTAAGAGGAATGTATTGTAGATCACTCTTGCTTCGGTGTGGCCAATGGATTCAAGGGGGCAGGATTGGAGAGGGAGGCATAAGTTGATAGCCTGTCACGTTGATCCAGGTGAGAGATGGTGTAGTACACATTTTAAAGATCACTGCCTACGTCACAACTACTTCTTGGGAAGCAATGTCAATACTGTGTGACTTTGTAACCCCCTTCTAACTTTGTGAGTATAGTTGATTGGTTCTGGGTTGGCATTCTGGGTAATGAGAACTGTTTTCTGGGACTTTTGGATCTGAGAACAAAGAATAGACTGCTTTCTCTGGTGTCAGAAACTATCTGATTTGATTGTGGACAGCCACATTGCTTTACATGTAGAAGATGTTAGTCTAGAATGAAAGTAGATTAAGTCAGTGGACAAAGAAAATTCTCCTCCTGGAGTTTGAGGTCCAGTATCACCCACCACGATGTGGTTATGGGAAATAAATAAACCAGTATCTTTAGAATAAAATTTTCTGGTTTGCTTGAGCTAGCTTAAATTTGTCTCTTGCTGTCTTAATAGTCTTGATGAGTATAGATGGTGAAGGCATCTTTTAAAATTTACTTTTATTTTTATTTATTTATTTTTTTGAGTTGGAGTTTTACTCTGTCGCCCAGACTGGAGTGCAGTGTCCGCTCCCGGCCACCGCAGCCTCGACCTGCTGGGCTCCGGCGATCCTTCCGCCTCAGTCTTCCGAGTAGCCGGAATTACAGGCGCGCACTACCACGCCCGGCTAATTTTTTGATTTATTGTAGAGATGAGGTCTTGCCTGCCCAGGCGGGTCTCAAACCCGCGGGCTCAGGCAGTCCACTCACCTCAGCCTCCCAAAGGCGTGGGATTATAGGCTGAGCCACAGAACCTGGCTGGTGAAGGCATCTTAAACTTAGGCACTGAGCATGGGGTTGGCTGCCATGAGACATTAGGAGGTAAGCCCAACAACAAGTGGTGATTGTTTGACTCTCTGAAGAGGTGAATGCTTCTTAGCAGGGAGATGAGGATGATGTTCTAAATGGAGGGAGCAGCCTGAGCAAAGGCAGGCTTGTGGAGCAGTATGGCAGATGGTGGCGATTTTGAGTGCTTCAGCTTGGCCAAGCTGTAGCAGGGGTCCCCAACCCCTGGGCCACGTGCTGGTACCAGTCCATCCACGCCTGTTAGGAACAGAGCCGCACAGCAGGAGGTGAGCAGCAGAAGAGTGGAGCTCCGCCCCCTGTCAGATCAGCATTGGCGTTAGCTTCTCGTAGGATCCCGAACCCTACTGTAAACTGCGCATGCGAGGGATCTAGTTTGTGCACTCCTTATGAGAAGCTGATGGATGATGAGGCCTCCCCCGCTCCCACCCCCCGTCTGTGGAAAAATTGTCTTCCACGAAACTGGTCCCTGATGCCAAAAAGGTTGGGGGCTGCTGAGCTGTAAGATGGGGTGGGGCGGGTATAAAGGGAGCCGAGCCAGATCCTGGATGTCTTCCTTGATCCTGTAAGAAGAGGAAACAGATGAAAGTATTGGGTGTTGGTAATGACAGCTAATTAAAAAACCTCTTATTGGTATCTAATGATAGAAGTACCACATTCCAGAAATTTAGGAAGTAAAGATTCTAAAGAAAATAAAAATTACACTGATACTTATCACCATTTGTTCTGTTTCATTTCAGTATTTAAAAATGAGTATGTTTTAAATAGTTGAGATGCTATCTATATAGTTCTTAATTTTTTCCCTTTTATATTATAAGCATTTTTCTATTAATACATGTTTGGGATACATTTTATTTTATTTTATTTCATTTATTTAATTTTTGAGTTGGAGTCTCTGTCACCCAGGCTGGAGTACAGTGGCATTCTCACGGCCACTGCAGCCTTGACCTGCTGGGCTCAGGTGATCCTTCCACCTCAGCCTTCCAAGTAGTTAGAGCTATAGGCATGTGCTACCATGCCTGGCTAATTTTTTGATTTATTGTAGAGACGAGGTCTTGCCAATTTGCCCAGGCTGGTCACGAACCCTTGGACTCAGGCAGTCCTCTTGCCTCTGCCTCCCAAAGTGCTGGGATTGTAGACGTGAGTCACCGTGCCCAGCCTGGGATACATTTTAATGACTGTATATTATTCTATTAAGTGAATTATCATAATTTATGTAATACTTATCTCTAAGTTTTTTGTTTTTATGAATAAAACTGTAATACTTAAAAACCTTAAAATCTTTGTCACATTTCTCATGTTTTTAGAATAATTCCTACAAGGAAAATTATTGGGTCAATTAGCATAATCATTTTTTCGAGGATTATTTTAAAAAGTAAGGTATAGGCCAAGCTCGGTAACTCAGCTGTAATCCCAATATTTTGGGAAGCTGAGGTGAGTGGATTGCCTGAGCCTGCGGGTTCGAGACCAGCCCTGGCAACTTGGTGAAATCTCGTCTCTAAAACAAATAAAAAATTAGCCGGGTGTGATAGCGTGCGCCTTTAGTTCCAACTACTTGGAAGGCTGATGCAGAAGAAAGGATCGCTGGAGCCCAGCAGGTTGACGCTGGGGTGGCCATGAGTATGTCACTGGTACTCCAGTCTGGGCGACAGAGTGAGACTCCAACTCAAAAAAAAAAAAGTAAGTTATATTAAAGTATAATTTACATATAATAAAATTCTTCCTTTTAAGTGGACAGTTTTGAATTTTGACAAATGTATATATTTGTATAACTACTGCCATAGTCAAGATACAAAATATCCATTAACTTCAGGCGCAATAGTTCACACCTGTAATCCCAGCACTTTGGGAGATGAGGGGAGAGGATTGCCTGAACCTGGGACTTGACCAGCCAGGGCAACTTGCTGCAACCTCATCTCTACAGTAAATCAAAAAATTAGCAGGGATGTGGTGGCATTCACCTGTGGTTCCAGTTACTTAGAAGGCTGAGGTGGAAGGATTGTCTGAGCCTAACAGGTTGAGGCTGTGGTAGCCATGAGCACTCCAGCTTGGTGACAGAGTAAGACTCTGTCCCCCCCCCCCAAAAGGAATATCCAGTGACTCCTCAGATTCCCTTGTAAACTTTTGTAGTCATCTCATTCTCCTACCTTAAGCCTTGGTGATCTCTGATCTCTTTTCTGTTTCTATAGTTTTCCTTTTCCAGAATGCAATATAAATAGAATTATATTAAGATGCAATAGTTTCCACCCTCTAGCCCCCAATGATAGATTTCCTTCCCACATGTAAAACCTATTCTTCCCATCCCAAGGCCCCCCAAAATCTCAACTCATTATAGCATCAAAGCAAAATGCAATTCTCATTTAAGTCTCGTCAGCTCAAAAGTTCTAAATCTCATCTAAATCGGGTATAAATGCGGCTCCGGGTATAGTCCATTCTGAGGCACTTTTATCTGTGGACCTGTGAGACTCAAGAAACAAGTTATTTGCTCCAAAACACAGTTGGGGGTCCTGCATGTAGTACCAGTTGTAGGCATTTCTGTTTAAGAGGAAGGACAATGGAAGGAAAAAAGAAGTCCCAAGTAATTTCATTTTCTTAACAGAGCAAACGTTTTTCATTTTGATGAATGTTGGTTTATGAGTCTATTTTTATGACTCATGCTTTTTGTGTTATATCAAAAATATTTCTTAATACAAGGTCATTAAGTCTATGTTTTCTTCTAGAAGTTTTATATTTTAGATATTACATTTAGGTCAATTTTCAGTTAGTGTCTGTATGTGCTGCAAGTGTGGATGGGGATCTGATTGTTTATTTGCATCTAGATGTCCATCTTTTGGAACTTGAAATCTAGTTGTGATAGGTGGACAATAAACAAACAATATGTCCTTTTTCTGATGGTGGCAAGTGCTATGGAGCCCATGTGAGGTTGATAATCTCTTATGTTGCACATCAGGTAAGACCTCCTAATGAGGTGACCCGAAGGAAGAAAGGAGGCGAGCCATGCGCATGTCCCATGGAAGAGAAGTTTAGGTGGACAGAAAAGTGGCACAGAGGCCTTGGGTAGGACTGTCTCAGCATGTTCAAGCAGCCAAGTGGTTGGGGGGGGGAGTGATAGGGGCTGAGGTCAGAGGTTAACACTGGTGAGAGTTTGTCACTGGGAGTCATCTAGTTCAAGGTAAAAACATTGATTTTACTTTGAGTGCTTGAAGTAGCTGTTTGAGGGAAAAAAGGACACATTCTGACTTAGCACTACTCACAATGTGGTTCTCCCGAATCTGTTTGCAGAATCAGAGCATCACAGGGCACTGTTTAAAGATGCAGATTCAGGGGCCCACCCAGACCTACTAGGTCAGAATCTCTGAGAGTAGGGCTCAGGAATCTGTTTTAAAAGCTCTCTAGATGATTCTGATGCATGCTAAAGGTTTTCTTTATAATTTAATATAATTTTTAATTGGAAAATAATATATATATTTGTGGGGTAAAGTGTTATGTTTTGATACATGTATCCATTATAGAATGATCATTTCCGGCTAATTAACATATCTGTCCCTTCTCGTGCTTATTTCTTTGTGCAGTTTATTTAAAATGCACTCTTTTAACAATTTGAAATATATAATACACTATTATTAACTATAGTCACCATACTGTGCAGTGAGATCACCAGAACTCCTTCTTCCTAACTGAAATTTTCTTGCCCTTTGACCAATATCTTCCCCTTCCTGACCACCCACATATACTCAGTGTACATTTTAGAAAGATCTTCGAGGTTGTGTTCTGGAGGATAGACTACAAGGGAAAAAAGCAGAGGCAGGGAGACCAGTTAGGAAGTTGTGACAGTAATCAGGTGAGAGGTCATGCAGGGGCAGGCAGACCAGTTAGGAAGCTCTCCCAGTGGTCCAGGTTAGAGGTCAGTATGGAAGCAGAGAGTCCAGTGAGGAAGCTATGACAATGATCCAGGTGAGAATCTTGGTGGCTTGTACCAGGTGATGAAAGTGGTGAGTAGTAGTGAGATGTGAAGTATATTGTGTAGGTAGAGATAAAAGGATTTGCTAATTTTTTGTTGTTGTTATTGTTTAGATAGAATGTAGTGTGCAAGAGCAAGATAAATTGTGGATAATTCCAAGGCTTTTGGCCCTGAAAGAATGGACCTGAAGTTGCCATTTTCTGGGATGGAGACAGTAGGAGGAACAGTGGAGCACTTCCTTTTATATGGAGTGGCGATCAGGAGGTTTTGGGGATGCATCTGGAGTTGAGATTTGGATAAATTAAGATTGAGATGAGTATGTTCTTGGAAAGAGACAGCTTGTCAGCATTTTGACAGCTGAGCTCCCAGAACCTTGTGAAGCCTTGTTTTCACTGCTACCACAGGAGATATCCTTGCATAAGCTTAATGTTAAGAATGACGTTATTTTTAATGATAACCTGGGTTTTTTCTAACCACAAATTATGTGTATTTTGTCTAATTTGCTTTTAACAGGTACTGAAATTGAGATAATTGCAGCTTTCTGTGAAAATGTCTGTTCTGATATCACAGAGTGTAATAAATTATGTAGAAGAAGAAAACATTCCTGCTCTGAAAGCTCTTCTTGAAAAATGCAAAGATGTAGATGAGAGAAATGAGGTAAGGCCAAGTTCATAAAATTAAGTTTTTTCACAAATATTTGCTGACTACCAATCCTAAATGCATAGGATACCTTCAGTATACTCTCAGTAATAGTGGACTATACTGATGGTGTAATTTCCTCTAGTTAAAAGCACTTCAAATTCCATATTTTTGGAGTACATTTTAGTTTATAAATAGGATTAACTATTGGATATAGATTTATCTTGATATTTTTTCCCTGATGGAATAATTAGTATCAAGAAGTTTGATTATTAAAATCTAAAGTATTCTAGGAAGCGTTAGAGATCTAGACCTGATCTTCTTATAAATAGATGAACTAGACAAAATTAGGAATTTTTGAAATATTTTCTTTAATGGAGACCCAGTTCTCTTCCTTAGTTGTTCATTCCATAAACCTTGGGATTTTAAAGACCCTACAGCTTTAAGAGAGTGTTTACAAGTCTGTGTGTTATAATAAGCACGGTACAGTGGCTAATGATTGTAATCCCAGGACTTTAGGAGGCTAAAGTGGGAGGATCACTTGAGGCTAGGAATTTGAGACCAGCCTGGGCAACGTAGGGAGACCTGTCTCTACAACAAACAAACTAACTGGGCATGTTGGTGTGCACTTGTAGTCCTAGCTACGGGGAGGCTAAGGCAAGAAGATTGTTTGGGCCCAGGAGTTCCAGGCTGCAATGAACCATGATCCATGCCACTGCACGCCAGCCTGAGCAACAGTGAGACCCTGTCTTAAAAAAATAAAATAAGCATGACTTAAATGAAATATTTTTATTTGGTTATATGAGTAAAAAAATGTTGATCCCATTATATTGTGAATAACAAAGCTGGAGATTATTTGACCTGACATTTTAGTCACTTACTAATTTTTGTGTAAATTTTTAAAGTGGCAAAGTATATGTTGGTCCTATAAAGCATAGGGAAAATAACCTTGTGTCTAGAGTCGTATGTATTTTTCTTTCTTTTGTTTCTTTTTTCTTTTAAATTGTAGTTTCACTCTGTTACCCAGGCTGGAATGCAGTGGCGCAGTCACAGCTCACTGCAGCTTCAACCTGAGGCAGGCATCCTTCTGCCTCAGCCTCCTGAGTAGCTGCTACCACAGGTGGATGCTGCCACAGTTGGCTGATTTTTCGATTTTTTGTAGAGAAGAGGCCTTTCCATGTGACCTAATCTGGTCTTGAACTCCTCGGCTCAAGCGATCCTCCTGCCTCGGTCTTCCTTAGTACTGGGATTACAGGCATGAGTTAATGTGCCTGACTCCTGTATTTTCAATAGAGTGTAATTTTGTTTTAGCCAGCTGGTAAGATGAATGAGGAGTGATTTTTATTTGCTAAGTATGTGTGAATATATGTATTTATGTGTATGTATGTATGTGCTTACATGTGCATCTATGTTTGTAGACATATACGAAGTTTTATTTATAAATTTTTATATTGTAAAGAAACACATAAAATTTACTTTATTACAATTTTTGAGGATACAGTTCAGTAGTGTTAAGTATTTCTATGTTGTCATACCACAGATCTCCAGAACGTTTTCATCTTGCAAAGTCAAAACTCTGTATCCATTAAGCAACAATTCTCTCTTTCCTGTCCCCCTCACCCTTGGCAAACACCATTCTACTTCCTGTTTCTATGAATTTGCCTGTTCTGTTCTAGACACCTCATATAAATGGACTCATTTGTCTTTTGTGACTGGCTTATTTTGGTTAGCACAATATCTCTAAGGCTCATCCATGTTGTAGCATGTAGCAGAGTTTCCTTCCTTTATAGGTTGAATAATATTCCGTTGCATGTATGTAGTACATATTGTTTATCCACTCATCTGTGGTGGGAAATTTGGTTGCTTTCATCCTGTGGCTGTTGTGAATAATTCTGCCATATGCACGGGTGTGCCAATATTATAAATGTTATTAAAGCTGCTGAATTAACAGCTATTACTTGATACTTTTTTTTTGACGTGGGGTACCTAATTTCATTAAATGTTAACTCATGCATTAAGGAAATTTGTATATAAAAATATTGTTATTACCATAATATTGTGATAGCCAATGTTTTTATTAAATAGTTATGCAAATATTATGATATGTATTTCATATATCTTAGCTTATTTAACTTGCATAGCAACTATGCAAAGCATAATACTGTTACTTATCTTGATTTATGGATAAAAGCCTTAATTCTTCAGTTTCCTATACAAGATATTACCTGATATAATACAAATTTGAACCTTGCTCTAGTAGACTTGAAACAAACTATAATCTGTTTAAGCTCTACTGCCTTTGAGTCTTAAGAATAAAGTTCATCTAATGCTAATGCCTATGTTTTCAACATTTCTATATTTAAAAAGTATATTTTGGTTAGTTAGCATAATTATTCCCTTTTATGATTATGAATAGTCAAAAATTGTTATAAATAGATAAGATGAAATTTGTAATTAGAGATTGTTATTTGTTATAAAGTAATTATAGACAGTAATTTTGTTAGCATATATTAGCATATTTAGAAAACAGTGTGATAGTTTAGAAACATTAAATTTACTTTATAGATATTTTCTTAGGGGTTATTAAGAAAATAGCCTCACTTGGAATAAAACATCACATTGATAAGTATAAAATTATATTAATCTTTTGGCCATAGAAGTGACACATAGTTGGTTTAAAGCTTAACTTAACATCATGCATGAGATAGCATTTAGTGGATATTCATTATCACTATATCCAGTTTAATATTGTATCAATTTAAATTGGAGTTTTAAAATAACTTGAAACCACCTGGAATAGTTCAGTTGTGGCTTAGTTTAAGGGCTGTGGTTAAAGAAGTTTTCTCAAGGCTGTTTTATTTTTAGCAATTCTACAACTTCTGATAAAATTTAATTTTTTTCATATTCATTCAGTGTTTTTACTCTGGAATGGTCTTTTTTTTTTTTCTTTTTCTTCTTTTAATTTTTATTTAAAATTGTGGGGTGCAATTCAGGGCTAGGTATACAAATATTTACCATGCAGGTACCTTTATAGATGAGGTGTGTTCCCCACTTTCCCAGGCAGATATCAACTGCTGTCAGTCCCACCTCCCAACCCCCTCACCCCTCCCCACAGTTTCCCACCACTTTCAGTCCTTTTCTTATAGTGATACGGTAGTTATTCAAGGTTCACTTATGAGTGAGAACATGTGATACTCAGTTCTTTGTTTCTGTGAGAGATCTCTCAGTATTATAAACTCTAATTTTATCCAGGTTGCTGCAAAGTTCATGATTTTGTTCTTCTTTATGGTTGTGTAGTATTCCATTGTGTATATGTACCACATTTTTTAAATTCAACCCTCTTTTGATGGGCAGCACGGTTGGTTTCATGTTTTTGCTATTGTGAACAATGCTGCAATAAACATACATCTGCAAGTATCTTTTTCATAGAGTGACCTGAGTTCTTTGGGGAAAATTCCCAGGAGGGGGATTGCAGGGTCATATGGAAAGTTGGCCTCTATGGAAATCAGTGTGGCAATTCCAAAAAGTTCTAAAATTTAATTTTTATAGAATTGAAAAGAGCTGTTTGAATTTTTTCCCCATCTTTCTTGGCCTCGAAAGAGTATTTAAGTAACTTCATGTTAATATGTTTTGGTTATCAGTTTGGAAAGGATTCTTAAATATTAGATCAATTAAATAAAATGATATGGGTAGACCAGGTGCAGTGGCTCATGCTTGTAATCCCAGTATTTTGGGAGGCCAAGGCAGGAGGATCCCTTGAGCCCAGGAGTTTGAAGCTGCAGTGAGCCATGATTGCACCACTGCTCTCCAGCCTGGGCAACAGAGTGAGACCCTGTCTCTTAAAAAAAAAAAAAGAAAATTAATGTGAGTAAAATTGCCTGATAGTCTCCTTTATTAGCACATAATCAGCCACAGTTGGTAAATCTAATTTCTTTTTATTCTGTTTCTAAACTGGATAGACCTCTTGGCCTGTGAATATTCTCAATGATGGCTAATCTTTGCCCTTTTTAGAGTAGTGAAAGGTTTTTATTTTTGTCTTTTTTTGGAAAAGAACAAAAAGTCACTCTTAGCTCTCCTTGGTACAAGTAGGGGGTAATGTTGATGTTGGACATTTCTCTCCTTTTTAAGAAAATGAACTGAAACTTTAACTGTAAGTGATGGATTTTGTTATATGTTTATAAACAGACTTGAAAGGAATTTTCAAAGGAGGATTTCCAAATGTTTTAGTTTTACTACAGTTATTGGAAGAAGTATAAATCCTCCAAAGGGGCTCCTTACAGGACAATGGTTATTTAGGTCTCCTATACCTGAATAAGTAGATATGGAAACCTAGAAACTGGGAAGAGCAAAAAAGATGCTTGAATAGGAGGTATGATACCTGCTGTGGGAAGCTTCACTTGGTGCAGAGTGTTCTTTTTATTTTGGTGACTTTTAGCTTGAGATCATTGTAAGGAGTAGAGCTGGGGTTCTGTGGATTCTATAATCCTGTGTTCTTTGGAAGGACATAGACATGGGGTTTGTGGGTTGTGTGGGGTTAGCTATGGAAGTTACCTTTATTGATTCATTTCCAAGTGGAAGAATACAGTTGACGTGGTAAGTTACTCAGTATCGCTACAACTTTAGTTACTAGATTGGTTAAGCAAGAACTAGGAAAATCCAGAGATAGGTTTTGTTAGGCTCAATTTGTGAGGTAACGATCCTGCTACCTTTGGGGAGCTAATAAAACTTTCTGGCGGACTGGGTGCGGTGTCTCAAGCCTGTAATCCCAGCACTTTGGGAGACCGAGGAACTAGAGTTACCTGAGCTCGTGGGCTCAAGACTAGCCTGGGCAACTTGGTGAGACCTCGTCTCTACAATAAATTGAAAAAACAAGCTGGGTGTGGTAGTGCGCGCCTGTAGTTCTAGCTACTTGGAAGGCTGAGGCGGAAGGATTGCCTGAGCCCACCAGGTTGAGGCTGTGGTGGCTGTGAGCGTGCCACTGCACTCCAGCGGCCTGGGCAGTAGAGTAAGACTCTGACTCAAAAAAACCTAGAAACACATTTTGGCAGCCTTTCCTGAAAACCATTATCTTTTTGAATAGTGCAGCTACAAAAAGTGTATCAGATAAGAATTGCTTTGTACTGCATGTAATAGCTCTCAAAACAGTGGTTTAGGCTGGGTGCAGTAGCTCACACCTGTAATCCCAGCACTTTGGAAGGCAGAGGTGAGAGGATTGCCTGAGCCCAGGAGTTAGAGACCAATCTGGGCAACTTGATGAAATCAAAAAATTAGCTGGGCTTGGTGATGCATGCCTGTAGTTCCAGCTATTTGGAAGGCTGAGGTGGAAGGATCGCTGGAGCCCTGCAGGTCAAGGCTATGGTGGTCTTGAGTGTGCCACTGTACTCCAGCCTGGGACACAGAGTGAGACTCCAACTTAAACAAACAGTGGTTTATTTTTCTCTCATAATGGTAAGCTAGAGGGCCATCATTATGGCTTACAGTGGTTTCAGGATGTCTTCCAGGACTCGGGCTCCTCTATCTTTCTGTTTCCCCACTGTGTGCTGATGACCTCATGTCAGCTATGTTACTACAGCTCCAGTACTGTGTCTGAATATCAGGCAATAAGAAGGAAAAGGACACAGACAGGGCAAATTGATTCCCTCAGAGTTTCCTGGAAGTCCTAGCCAGAGCAATGTCACAGGATTATTTCCAGCTACAAATGAGGCTGAGAGTGTGGATGTTTTTTAGCTGAGCTCATTGCACTCCTAACTAAACCCTGTCCTTCAAATATTGAGTAGGCAACTCAGTTTCTGCAAGAGAAAACTATGACTGCTTGAGTCTTTCTTTTGGCATATTTCTAGGTGGTCAGATTTATGCCATCTTTCTTATTTGTGCCATAGGTATTTATACACGTTTATGTTATTTTTTCTCCATTCTCTAAAAATACTTTTCTTTGTGAACTATCTGAAATACAACTGTGACCTCAGAAAGCAAACAGAAAACTTCTCTGAGTCTTTAGAATTACAGTTTTGAAAACTGATGTAAAATTCATGTATCCTCAGGGCCATACATTTAGAGTTTGTTGGCTTTAATTTATATATTATACCAATGACTTTGATATCTCACCTTTTTATCACCTGTAGATTAGAAGGGAGAAGGATGTTGTGGAAAGTATGCCAGGAAACTTAGAGGCATGCATGGTATAATAATTGATGTCTGTAATTATGACTCAGAATTATAAGCATAATGTTTAAGGCAAGTAACAGTATGTGCATTTCTTTTTAGAATGATGATGATCATAAAAGCTATCATCAACTTTAAGGTATAAAGGATATACTTTTCACCTGGAAAATCCATTTATGTGTAGTACCTCATTCCCTTATGACGCAGGTTGAATTATGTGGCTACCACATATAATTTAGTATCCATCACTAACATCAGAATGTCTGTATCTAATGTACCCTTGTACTCTATTTCAACCAGTATTTGTGTTGAACTCTTTACTGGTATTGTTTTTATAAGATAGCATGTTGTATTTTGTCAAGTATTGTAATTATTTGCTTCTTTGGATGTTGCTCTTAATAGGTGTTCACATTCTTTGAGATTTTGCTCACTCGTGTACTCAGCACATATTTGAGTACCTGTGTGGCAGTCACTGTCCCTCACACTGGATATACAGGTTTAAACCCCTAAGCAAAATGGGCATGTTTTCCATCGTCATGGAGGTTAGCACCTTTAGGAGAGGCAGACCGTAATCAGTTAATAGTCACACAAATAAAAACGTGTTTACTGACAGGGATTATCATAGGAAAGGAAATTATAGGAGACTGGTTGAGGAGGTGGGAAAGAGCAGCAGGGGACCTTGGGGTTGGGAATGGCACAGTCTGGGTTGAGAGGTAGGCCTGTCCTGCTCTCTCCATCATTCAGGGCCTGTGTCAGTCTGGGTAAGGATTTGGTTCTTATCCCAAAGAACTGTGGGAAAACACTGAAGGGTTTTAAGCAGAGGAATTATGTTAGCATTAAAGAGAATCATAGATCTATTTTCCCCTACACTGATAGATGCATACTGTATAGGTGTTTAAGTGTTTATGTAATTGAACTTAATTTTTGGTATACATTTTTTTCATGTACTTACTGTGTTGTAGCACCTTTAGTATTATCAGTTTAACCTGGTGCTTCCTAATATGTTTCCTGTCATAGAGCTTACAGAAAAGCATAACGTTTGTACTGCTCCTACAGATGAGTCTTGCTACTAGAGGTAACTTGTCCCAGGATCCAGCTGCCTGGGTCTTGCCCCCTCGTCTCCAGGGCTGAAGGAACAAATCTCTGTACTCCTGAGACTCCTTCTTAGTACAGAGCTGGGAAACTCTGATTTAAAGTAGCAGAAGCTTTAGTTTAATTAATTAAGTTTGTAAGGGAAGGCTTACAAAATGCCTGTAATCTCAACATTTTGGGAGGCCAAGGCGGGAGGATTGCTTGTGCCCACGATTTTGAGATCTGCCTGAGCAGCATAGTGATATCCCCATCTCTACAAAAAATAAAAAAATTAGTCAGGCATGGTGGTGTACACTTGTAGTTCCAGCTATTCAGGAAGCTGAAGTGGAAGGATTGCCTGAGCCCAGGAGGTCAAGGTTGTGGTAAGCCATGATAGTGCCACTGCATGCTAGCCTGGGTGGCACAGGGAGACCCTGACTCAAAAAAAAGAAAGCTGCATATGTATTCTTCTTCTTTTTTTTTTCTTTGAATTGGGTTCTTATTCTATTGCCCAGTAGCACAGTCACGGCTCACTGCAGCCTCAGATTCCTGGGCTCAAGTGATTCTCCAGCCTCAGCCTCCTGAGTAGCCGGGGCTGCAGGTGTGTGCCACCACACCCAGCTAACTTTTGATTTTTTTTTCTTTTGTAGAGACAAGGTTTTGCTGTATTGCCCAGGCTGTGTATTATTATATATTGCATTTGTGTTGTTTTTATTTATTATTTTACTTTTCTCCCTCTAGTCTTGTTTTGGATAAAATGTGACTAAGAAAATTCTGTATTATATTCTACCTTTATTGTTACAGAATTTGGTTACTATAGGTATTCTGAGATTTTCTATACATTTTAGTAATTACTTTCCATATCTGAATATTACTCATTTTAATAAGTAAAGTATTTATTTTAAATGGATTTGCAGTGCCAAAAACAGGTAACTAATAGTATAGGAAGAAAAATTAAGTTTTATTTTTTCTTTCACTTTCAAATTATTAATTAACTGAAACTTAGGTTTTCAAAGTGATTCTAACTTAAATAAATATGGAAACACAACTAGTGTCTAACATGTCTTCATGAAAATGTACATGTAAACAGTGATGTTTCAGTAAAAGTACAGCATCTTGATAAGCCCCCATGTCTTATATATTCTCTAGTGTGGCCAGACTCCATTGATGATAGCTGCTGAACAAGGCAATCTGGAAATAGTGAAAGAATTAATTAAGAATGGAGCTAACTGCAATCTGGAAGATTTGGTATATGTTAAAATAATTTACTCGTTTGTTTCTTTTCTTTTTTTTAACTTTGATGTTTCTTTGTTTTAAGAAGTGATTCAAAAGTAATAGATTACAAATTATACTTTCAGCCATATCTGAGCTTTGCCCAATACAGGAGAGAAATTTTTACTTTTAATGAAGGATCTCAGCTCTTTATGTTTTTTTATATATAGACACATTGGCAGAATAGTGAGCACATATGCATTCTATATAGTGCCTGCCTAGAAAATATCCATGTGTGAGTCATGTTGTTAAATCATTCTCTGTAATGGTAATTTATGAAAAATAGCATTAGATATGATAATGAGCAGGAGGTGGTCACTTCTGAGAAGTAAATCACCATTCCAGGAGTTACATTTTCTCTAATTCTCCTTGTTTTCTTGGAATTGCTTTTGAGGGTTACACAGCTACCTCTATTTTATTTTGTTTTATAATTGAATGATCATGTGAATTAAATGACACTCATGAATAAAAGTTATATTCTTTATTTAAAAAATAAAGGAAAATGGTTCTTTTCTTTACCACATATTTCCTAAATTCCTCATATGGGATCGTAGTTTAGTAGCCTGTGAGTGTACTTTCAACCTGATTACAGGCTCTTTAATTTCAATCTGTAGTAATGGTTGCGAGCCACAGGGATTAGCTTTGAGGTTTTGATGGTCATCTTTTCTTTTTTTTAAAAAGCACAGTATGTGATTAGAAGTTCAGTGAGAAGAATGAACAAACAGTTGTGAGACTATTTTTACAACATTAGTGGTGATTCAAGTAGACAGATAAATTCTTAAGCAAGCTTCGATATTATCTTATAGTTTAGTGTTTAGGTCAAATCATGTCAGTTTGGTATATAAATTCATTTATATTTTTCCTCACTTTAGAATGTGATTTTTGGTTTTAAAATGATACCATTTTTATATATGTGTTCAAGGATAATTGGACAGCACTTATATCTGCATCAAAAGAAGGGCATGTCCACATTGTGGAAGAACTCCTTAAATGCGGTGTTAACTTGGAGCACCGTGATATGGTATGTATGTTTTTTATAATATGTTCTCAATTAGCTGAAATTTTATGGCCTATAATATGTGTCAAAATTTTTATTTTTATCTGTGAGGTGATATATAATGTTTTTAGGATTTGAGATTAGATGTTGAAATGACCCTTTAAGAATGTTTTAAAATTCAGGTGTTTCAGTGTTTTTCTTTTAGAATATTCTTAGTCAGTTTATTTTAGAGTTTAAAATTCTGAAATATTGTTAAAAACAACTCATTACCCTTTAATATTTATCAATGTTTTAGAACTTTTGAGAAATGTGTTTTCTTTTAGATGGGACTTAGGAGGGATGTTATATAGTTTTAAAACTAAGTCAGTTGCTTTAAGTTATAATTTTCAGCATAATATTTATAGGTTTGTTTTAAAAATGTAATTCTATTTAGACATGCTCTCTGTACACATTAGAAAAGTTTATCAGGATGTGATCCTTAATTATCACTTAGCTCTTATTTGCTCTTGGCATCTGGTTGAAACATAAAGGTGAAGAGAAGGATCATTTCTGCCTTATTCTGAAAAATGTTCAACCTTTACAAAAGTTAATTTTAACAGAAAAAAGGAAGGAAATGATCTGCCTTGATATATAAAGCATGCACTGCTTAGCTGATGATGGTTTTTGAGGTACAGGTGGTATGAGCTTTTAAGAAACAAGCATGCCACCATTCTGCACTCAATAGTGTGTTATAATTTACAGTGGTTTTTATCTCTAATCTTTCATTTGTTCTCAAAACTTAGCAAAGTGAGTGGTATCCTTATTTTTACAGGAAGATGCAGAGGGCCATTGGAATGAAAGTTTAGGGAGAGAAGATAATGGTGTCAGTATTAAGCAAATTTGTATATGGCGGCTGAGAGTAAAAGTGGTATTTTTTACCTTATTGGTACATAAGGTAGAAGGGAAATGCAGGGAATTAGCTAGTTCTCCATATTGTATTAAAGGTAACTTACTGGATTATTTCATGAGTTAATAATAGTAAGTACCTACTCTGTGCTAGCTCCTTTAGGTGCTCTGTAGCCTCTGTGTTATTTCATTGACTTCTCAGAACAATCCTATGGACCAAGGGTTAGTTTTGTTTTTAATGTACAGTTGAGGAAACTGAGACTGGAAAACGTGATCTTTCCACAGTCACATAGCCAGTAAGTAGTCGGGCTGGATTTTGAACCCACGTCTACCTACTCCAAAGACTTTCTCTTCTATCATTCTTCTATGTATATCAGCAAGGGAGTTAGGAACTATGAAATGTACATTATGAACATGTAAAAACATGGTAAGATTTGTAAAAATGATTTCTTAAACTTTTTTGGTTCTCCTTATTTCTCCTTTTTCCCTGAAGTGATGATCACAAAACCTTTAACATTTAAAGAGTCTTTATGTTTGGCTTTTAAACACCGAAAGTCAGAGAAACTGAGGATTGTCTCTCTTTTAATAGCCTATATTGAGGGAACTTAGCCTCAAAGAATTGAGTGGGTGGTAGTAGCCACCAAATTGAGGGAAGGTGGGTAGTAGTAGTCACTAAGTTGTTGAAGGAGAGGATAGTGACCACTGAGGTGCTGTGGGGTTCTGGAAGAATTCTAGGATATAATATCTGGAAGTCTAGAGAAGATTTTTCCTGGGAGAACCTTTAATGGACACCAACTGATGAAAGAAATCATGAACTCTGAAGCTATCACTGTAGTTAACTGGTCTCAATCTCTTCATTTTTGTGAAATTAAGCGTAGTTTTCTTGAGATTAAAATTTTATCTCATAGATTCTTGCATGGGGGACATTATTCAAATCAAAGTGAGGGCATGGTATTTAAAAAGTCCTGGGCAGGTATTTTGTAGGTTAGAATGTTGGTGTATGTAAAACTTGACTAAATGCCCAGCTCTATAATTTGACCTAAATAAATCATGTTAGTGTCTCGTCTTTTATGACCTTCACACGTTTGAAGAGTATCCGTCTGTATTGTTAGAATGTCCCTCAATTTGGATTTATTTGATGCTTCTTATGATTCGATTGTGATTGGCTTTATTGGGAAGGAAACCATAGAGGTGATGTGCCTTTGTCAGTGCACCATTTTAGGGAGAACAAGATATCAATATGACATTATTACATGAGAGTAATCGCATGACATCAGGTATTGTCATCCTTGATCTCTTGATTAAGGTGGTATCTGTCAGATTTCTCCACTGTAAGAATACTGTTTTTCCCTTTGTAATTAATAAATACTTTGGGAACAATACAGTTATAGTGGTGATTTTCTATTTCCCTTATTAATTTTGCATTTATTAATTAGAATTCTTCTGTAAGGAAGAGTGCCCTCCCTCACTCCTCCTAACTGCCGGTCTCTGTCTCCCTCTCTCTCCATATATATATATATGAATATGTGTGTGTGTGTGTGTATACTGAATAAGTATTCAGAAATCTAATGAGAGAGAAGTACATTTATATATGTGTGTATATATGTATATACAAGAGTACATATATATACATATATATACACACATACACATGACACTGTGTGTGTCAAAACCCATATATATATGTATATATATATGCACTTCTCTCTCTTTAGACTTCTGAATACTTATTCTGTGGGTTATACTCCAGTACTATACTTATTTTATTGCTCAAGTTGTTCTGCCATTGGTCATTGGAAGCTCTTTCAGGCTGACTTCTTTACCCTTAAAGATACTCTGTCCTTCTTTAAAAAAAATTTTCAGGCCAGGCATGGTGGCTCATGCCTACAATTCTAGCACTTTGGGAGGCTGAGGCTGGGAAAGTTGCTTGAGCCCAGGAATGTGAGAGCAGCCTGGGCAACATTGTAAGACCTCGTCTCAACAAAAAAAATTTTAAAAATTAGCCATGCTTGGCAGCATGTGCTTATAGTTTTGGCTACTTGTGAGGCTGAGGTGGGAAGATCCTTTGAGCCCAGGAGTTCAAGGCTGTGGTGAGCCATGATCATGCCAGTGCACTCTAGGCTGGGCGACAGAGTGAGACTCTGACTCAAAACAAAGAAAGAACAACAACAAAAAGACAAAAAAAATTTTTTTAAAGCACTTCCTTACTTTCTGGCACCTCAAAATGCTTCAGGGTCATGTACTTCTTGTATTTTTCCTACTCTAGCACTGGAATCAACTGGTTTTCCAAGGATATCTGCCTCCTTTTATTAGAAAATGTTTAGAAAATCTAGGCATTAGGTGTGCTTATTGCAAATATGTCATTGCTTCTAGGCCTTCTTAGTGGATAAGGGTTGGAAATATATGTATGTATATGAACTCATGCATGCACACACATATACAGATAGATAGCTACAGAAATATATATCTATTTAAATGAGTCCATATTAATTCCTCTATATTTCCTTTCCATATTTTTCATATTCTTGTTAATTTTTAGAAAAATTCATATACAGTAGAATTCACTCTGGCATATACTTTCTGGCTTTTGACCCACGCACAGTGTCATGTATCCACCACCACAGTTCCAGGCAGACTGACAGTGCCATCACTTCAGCAGTCCCCTCATGCGGCTCCTTTATAATCAACCTCTCCACCCACTCCCTGACCCCTGGCCACCACTGATCTGTTTTCCCTTTCTGTAGTTTTGCCTTTTCCGGATTAGGGCAAATATTTTATATCCATTTTAGTGATGCTGAAACAGAATCAGAAGGATTAAGTGATTTATTGTCTCAGAACCAAATGTAGATTGTTCCAAATACTGATTTAAAAACAAACAAGCTCAACATTAATTTCTTAGTAAGGTTTGCTTACATTGGTCTCTTTTATTGAGTTGCATCCGAGCTAAAAAGAAAATTTCTCCTGTAGCTTAGTTAAATAGAATGCCATCAAGTGTTGGTGTAAATTCAGACCTGATGACCCTGCCCACTCTGGAAAATCCTGATCACAGTTCGTTGCTTTAGCATCCTCCCTCTTTTAGCAAGAGGTGCTATAATGATCTGGATTTAAAGAATGTGTTTAAATGCAGTAGTGGATTATGATTACTGGAATCCTTTTCTGGATAAGGTCTGGGCTCATACAAGGGAGAGAATACCTAGGGACGTAGAAGGTTTTCTGAAGAAACGTTTTTAGACAGCCAAAATAAGTCTTAGAAATTTGGAAGAGCCCATTGTGAGTGCTCACTATTTCAGTTTTCATGTTATAGGACAAACTTTGGAGTAATCATTTGTGGACGTCAGAGATTTGACTTATGTGTTATTGTATATTACTCCAAGGATCTTGGGAATTTAAAACATCATAGTATTACCTTCAGAAAACAATGGTTTATAAGGATATTCACTGAAGGAATTCATTAGAGACATTTTTATGCTTGGAGATTACCCAGTATTTTATTTCCCTTTCTCCTTTCTTTTTCTTCAGGGGGGATGGACAGCTCTCATGTGGGCATGTTATAAAGGCCGCACTGAAGTAGTAGAGTTGCTTCTTTCTCATGGTGCCAATCCAAGTGTCACTGGTCTGGTAAGCGTTAACAAAAAGTTCATTTTTATATAAGTGGTAAGTTTCTTAGGGAATACTGAAGCCTGATTGTACTTGTTTTAGGTGGACAGAAATTTTTT
This sequence comes from Carlito syrichta, assembly GCF_000164805.1. Taxonomy (NCBI): domain Eukaryota; kingdom Metazoa; phylum Chordata; class Mammalia; order Primates; family Tarsiidae; genus Carlito; species Carlito syrichta. The sequence continues at coordinate 156,440 of NW_007255963.1, read as the reverse complement.
TTACCTTGTTAAACATAATAATGATGTAGAATGTGATTTCAAAACACAACGATGATAATTTTTTTCTCAAGCTGTTTATTTCACACTTTTGTCAACAAAAAGGCAACTCTTAGAGCTTAAATGTTAATTATATATAACATCTCAAAAGGAGGTTTTGAAATCCTTATTCATCTTCGTGTTTTCTGTTGTTGTACATTTTTAACCTAAACATATTTGAGGAAAAGAGACATTTATCAAATAACTATACGATTTTTTCCTACACGTTATTATAATAGTTACGTTCCTCTTATTTCAGTTTCTTCTTATTATATTGCCTGTTGGCTAGTTAATCAGATTTTAATGTGTTGAACTTATAAAAAACTGAGTTCATGATTTATGTTTATTTAAGATTCATTGAATCTTAGTTGTCAATTATATTACGTGTGTTTTTAAAGGAGAATGGTTTGTAACTTGATTTTCAAAAAGCATCACTTTGTGTTAGTTCCTTTGATATTTACTTAAATATATGTTGTAAATATCCACCTAAAAGATTTTCTTTCACTTTCCCTTCCTCCCTCTTTCCTTTCTTTCATTCCTTCCTTTCTACCTACCTACCTACCTGCCTACCTATCCCAGCAGTACAGTGTTTACCCAATCATTTGGGCAGCGGGGAGAGGCCATGCAGATATAGTGCATCTTTTACTGCAAAATGGTGCTAAGGTCAACTGCTCTGATAAGGTAGGTCAACAGACTCTTTCCAGGTTCCAGTCCATGTTATGTCCACTCAGTGTGTCTAAGTTATAAACATTTCATAGGGTCTCACGAGGCTGCTCTAACGTATTTTCTATTTTTGCATATTATTTTAAATAGATTTATATCTTATAGATGGATCCCTTGTGTACATTATATGCTGAGTGTCCTTCTGGGTGTTTTGGTCACATTCATCATTCTCAAGAAAACTGACAAGGATAATAGAATACCTGCTTCATTGTTTGAAATTTTCTATTGTAACTCTTCTTCATACCTTCAGTCCTATCTGCTTTCTCCATGTTGTTGCCGGACTGATCTTTAAATTCAAGTTTGGTTATGTCTCTTGTGCTTAAAATCTTGAAGACCATCTCTGGTATGATGGGTAAAGATAGGCCTTGCTCCGTTTCTCCTCCTTTTCCTGCTGCCTGTAACCCACACTTCCTTGCACGCTAGCCTCCCAATGATGCGCAGCTTCCTGAGTTTGGTGCTCTTTCACAGCGTGCCTGCCCTCTCCTCCTCGTGTGCCTTAGCCTCTGCTCACCTCTGAGGCACAGCCCATTTGTCATCACTTCCAGAAATTCCTCCATTAAGTGTTAAGGATTTTGTAAATCCTGTAAAATGCTAAAGATTCAATATGAGGATTGCCTCATATTGAATAAATAGTTATCTAATTATCATTTTTGTCTTTGCTTTTGGAGTGCTTTGATGGCTTTCACTGTTTCAGGATAAAGCCCAGGCTCCTCGGTTTGGCTTCAGCCTATCTTCTCAGGCTCACTTCTTGCTGTTTCTTTCTGTATATGCTATGCTTTTAGATGCAACAGATTGTCTGATGTTCTGTGAACTTTGGTTTCTTTGTTTATTCCATTCTTTATGCTAGGAATGTTATTGTCTTCTCTGCCTGATGAACTCCTATTTGTTTTTCGAGGCTCATTTGAGTGTTACCTTCCTTGTTCAGTCTCCTTAGCCTAGATTCCCCTTACTGTGTACTTTCTTACTCTGTGTGCATACTTCCATTAATGCACATCGCCTACTGCCTTACAATGATTGATCACCATGTCTGTCTGACCACTAGAGTGTAAGTTACATGAAGATAAGCAATGATTCTTTTCCTTTTTTTCCATTTTTTACCTGTGTTACTTCTATTAGCTGTCTTAGAACTTGTCACATTGTTGAAGTAATCATATTTTTGTCTCATTAATAACAAAGTAGCTAAATATAGCAAAATAGCTATCACTTAAAGATTTCTTTTTTGTTTTGTTTTGCATCAGGATCTCACTGTTGGTTAGGCTGGAGTGCAGTGACACATTATCACAACTCACTGCAGCCTTCCACCTCCTGGGCTGAGGTTACCTCCCTTTCTGAGCTCCCAGGGAACTGGGACTTCAGGCATGAGCCACCATACCTGGCTGACTTTTTTGATTTTTTGTAGAGATGAGGTCTTGATGTGTTGGCTAAGCTGGTCTTAAACTCCTATCCTCAAATGATCCTCCCACCTCGGCTTCCCAAAGCACTGGGATTACAGGTGCAAGGTACTATGCTTGACCAAGATTTGTTTTTCGTAATTGTAATATATTCTGTGCATAAATTTGAGTAAAACATACCTGTAATCACAGCACTTTGGGAAGCTGAGGCAAGAGGATTGATTGAAGCCAGAAGTTCAAGACTAGCCTAGGCGACATAGTGAGACCTTTTCTTTACAAAAGTAAAAAATTAGCTGGGTGTGGTGTTACACACCTGTAGTTCTAGCTACTTGTGAGACTGAGTTGAAAGGATCACCTGAGCCCAGGAGTTGGAGGCTGTGGAAAACCATGAACATGCCACTGCATTCCAGTCTAGATGACAGTGTGATGCTGACGCAAACAAAAATGTGTAAAATAATAGCTTAATGAGGACTGTAAGGAAGCTGTTGCAAATATTTATATGGCATTTAGGAATATTGTATTTTTTATAATTGGCTAATTCAGATTGACTGTCTCATGTTTGATGTGTGTCTGATACGGATGCGGTGTTGTCTGTCGGTGTTATTTAATTATCACGGAGAAGCCTTTATTATCTCCTTCTGGCCCATAGTAAAATGTGTGTGGATAGCCCAGCATTCAACACTCTCCAGAATCGGGTTGCTCTTTAACATTTGAGAAAACGTTTAGCACCTAAAGTCTGCAGTACCCTATACCTGTTAAATTACCTCTGTTTGGAGAAGCAGGAAGATAAATGGGACATGTAAGAGGCAAAGGCTCAGGGCCAAAAGACTTTGGAATTTGCATGTGGGGGAATTCGCTGATGGCTGAACAGTCAGTGAAGATTTGGTAGAAGTGAGACTTAATCTAGACTTTGAAGGAAGAGTAGAACTTACCTTGATGGAGATGAGCTGGGCCCAGGGCAAAATGCGAGCAAGAAAGCCCCAGTGTGCACACTGATGGGATGGAGATGAGTGCTGAGCCACCTTCAGATGGGCCTGGGATATCCGATGAGATTGGACATCTGCCCTATAGATGCTCAAAATTATTGGGGTAGGTTGGCAGAGAGTAGTGTTTTAGAAAACTTAATGTTGATTTGCGCATTATGTTATGGATTGAAGACTAAGAGGATATTTTTAATACAGACAAAAATAGGGAGGTTTTTGTGGGAACTAATTTTTAGAGAAGGGAAAGTCCGTTTTAGGTGTGTTGACTCTGAAGTAATGGAACACCTGTAGTTTAAGGTGTTTTACTAGATAGTGGACGTAGAGACCTGGGCTGCTTGGGGACACAGGGCTTGCATAGAGGTGATTCTTGAAATTGCGTGGGTGTGGACTTGATAACTGTAGTAATGGAATGTGATGAGCAAAGGGCTGGTTATTAGTAGTATCTTCAGAGGTAGGAGAATTTGGCCGGTGTAGTCTCAAAGGTGGTGAATTAAAAGTTCAAGTTGGAAGGAACAATCAGTATCATTCAGAAAGCTACAGAGTTTTCAGGAAGAAAAGAAATAACTGAATAAAAGATCTTTAGTTCTGGGGTTTAGGTGTCTGTTGGTGACCTCAGGCCTAGTGGTTTTAACATTTATAGCAGAAAGTAGTTTTCAAGGGGCTTTTGGTAAGGAATTACAAATTATTTTGAAAAGTCTGAAAGAAAGGACAATGAAGAGTATCTTAAGAGGATAACTTGTTGGAAAAGTTTGTTAGAATAGGAGAAACCTAAATGGAAGGATCGAAATTGGAGGCCTACTAAGAAGAGGGATAAGAAGGCTGATGATGTGGGAGGAAGTTATTGGGGAAGGTGCTAGATGGAACAGAGGAAGGCAGGATCAAGAATACACATAAAGGGGTTACATTTATGAGGAACAGAGACCAGCATTTGAGAAAAAGAGGAGAGAGACGTGTTGGGGTAGTTCTGAGTGCTGGCTACTGGGCCATTCTGCAGTAGATAAGTAGCAAGGTGAGAGAAGGTCTCTCTGGGTGTCAAGAAGTCTTCGTAATAATGAAAGTGATACTCTGCTGAATTAGGGATGAGGACTAGCTGGCTACTCTGCTGGGACAGGGGAAAGAGTAGAAATTATAGCATGTAATTTTGTGTAGTTCAGTATAAGAAGGGCACAGTTAAATACAATAGGTGTTGAAAGAATGAGCACTGTACTGGTGTATTTTAAAAGGACTTTATGAAGGGTGAATGTCTGCGTGTGTTATCTTTTAGGATGTCTAAGATCTTGATTTGTAAAGTTAGGGAAGGCATTTTTGTTTTTTGAGTTGGGGTCTCACTCTGTCACCCATACTGTAGTGCAGTGGCTGCTCCTGGCCACCGCGACCTCGACCTGCTGGGCTCCGGCGATCCTTCCGCCTCAGCCTTCCGAGCAGCTGGAACTACAGGCACGCGCTACCATGCCCGGCTAATTTTTGATTTATTGTAGAGATGAGGTCTCGCCAAGTTGCCCGAGCGGGTCTCGAACCCGCGGGCTCAGGCAATCCACTCACCTCAGCCTCCCAAAGCACTGGGATGACAGGCTGAGCCACCAAACCCGGCCAGGGAAGGCATTTTTAACCAGAGAAAATGTTATCTATGAAGGAGGAGAACTGAAGAACTGCATGGTGGGATGCAGTGGGGGAGTTGGGAATCTCCCTGGGTTCCACATTTGTTCTGAGTCGGCTTTGAGGCCCTGACAGCTGCTTCCCCTTCATTATTGCCTTCCTGCTTGTTGGGAGGCTTCCACTACCACATGCTCTTTTAGCAGCCCTATGATTCTGGGCAGCTGCACAGTTCTGTCCATCAAGGAAGAGTGCCCGGGGTTGCAACCTTCACCAGTGTGCTTGGTGGAATGTCCAGCATAATTTATAGAGCAGCGCTGCCCAGTACAGTAGCCACTAGCCACATGACTGCTTAGACTTCAGTTACTTTAAATGAAATAAACTTAAAAACTCAGTTCCTCAGTTACACTAGTACATATCAAATGCTTAATAGTCATGTTTGACTAATGACTGCTGTATTGGGCGGCACAGAATTATAGAGCATGTCCATTCTTATAGAAATTTCTGTTGGACACTGCTGTCTTAGAAAGTAGATGTTCTTTAAATGTGAGTTTTCATTGGTGGGCTCTCACATACCTAAAGGTCACTGTGGGTGTTTATATGTCTCCGATTGCCAGACTCCCCAAAGGTACACCACTGCCTTTATACATGATTTGTATTCTCCAATGTCTTTTGAATCATGTTTGAGGGAAAGGTGCTTCTGAGTGCAGTTTCTAGAGGCTGACTTTGGGTGGTAGTTAATAGCATAGACTCTACAGCCAGGCTTGCTGCTGGGCTCATGGGTCTTGTTTTACTTTTTGATAGCTTTGTGGCTTTAGCCTGTTAATTAACCTCACAGGACCCCAGTTTCCTCATCTGTGAAAATGTGATATTGTGAATTGCTCTTATTCTTGTGATAAGCATTACATGTGTTAACTTATGTAAAGTAGTTAGAAGGACTTTAGTTTGTTTGGTACTTGGTTGTCGCTGTTTTCTCCTCTGCAGTCAGACTGTTGGACTTTAAATTTACAAGGTATGAGAAGCCATGAAAACTTGTTGAAAATTTGGGGCTGTATGACTTCATGGTGGAAAAATTGTCACTCATTATGCAAGTTTTTCTTTTCTTTGTTTTTTTTGAGCCAGGATCTTGCTCTATCACTCAGGTCTCTTGCAGCCTCCAACTCCTGGACCCAAGTAATCCTCTTGCCTCAGCCTTCTGAGTAGCTGGGACTATAGGTGCACACCACCATACCTGGCTAGTTTTTTTTTTATTTTTTATAGAGACAGGGTCTTGCTATGTTGACCTGGCTAATCTCAAACTCTTGGCCTCAAATGATCTTCCTGTTTCTGCCTCTCAGAGTCCTAGGATTACAGGCGTGGCCTCATTATAAAAGGTAAATACAATTGGTTACAAGATATTTGGTGCACTGATCTGTTTAGGAAAAATAAAATGGGAAAAATAGGACTTGTCTAGGATTAAAATTATGATTACTGTATACAGTTATCTAAGAATACTCAAAGTATAATTTTTCTTAATATTCTCATTGAGAGTTTTTTCTTTTTAGTACATCTCTGATGATAATTTTTAATGTATTGTTGGTTTTAATAGTATGGAACCACCCCTTTGGTTTGGGCCGCACGAAAGGGTCATTTGGAATGCGTGAAACATTTATTGGCCATGGGAGCTGATGTAGATCAAGAAGGAGCTGTAAGTATCTTACATTTTGACTCCTGGTAATAGAGCTATGCTTTTGATTTTAAGAGAGAGAATATTTTTTCTTAGTATATTCCTAGAAAAATTTCTCTTTCATTCTTAAGTGATAGTAACTTAGAAGAACAAGCATTTTCTTCCTATTATCCTAAGTATGTTAAACTATAAATATTATAGATTATACATATATGCCTTTAAGTATCTATCGCTAATATACATAAGTTTTGCGAAGCTAAAGCTATAAAGAATAACTTTCAATAATGTTCGTGTGACATTATGTTATATATACAGTCATGTGTCACTTAAGGATGGGGATATGTTCTAAGAAATGTGTCAGTTGGCAATTTCGTCATTGTGGGAACATCACAGAGTAGTGTATGTATGCACATCTAGATGGTATAGTCTACTACATAACTAGGCTATGTGGTATAGCCTATTGTTCCTAGGCTGCAACCTAGATAGCAGGTTACTGTATTGAATACTGTTGACAGTCGCAACACAGTGTTTTGTGTAGTTATGTATCTAAACATAAGAAGGGTGCAATAAAAATTTGGTATTATAATCTTACGGGACCACTGTTGAATATGCAGTCAGTCATTGACCAAAATGTGCTGCGTGTGACCATATTTTGGTTTTGTCCATGGTTCTTGGCTCATTGCTTTTATAGCCCTTGTCATTTCCTAAGTGACAAGAGCATTACGAATGTCTTTTGTTAAAACGTTTGGCCTTTTGTCCTTGGTTTCTGGAACAGCTCTGGAGCCATAAAGGTGAAACTCTTTGTTACCTATAACAAGCCCCTTGCAGCCACACCTAAACTGATGTTAATGATGGGATTTTTGGAAAGTTCCTAGATAACCACTGGTGGGAGAGCTGGTTACCAGAGGAACAAACCATGTGCTCCACAGAGTTGGAACTCAAAACCCTGCCCCCTACTTCTGGGAAGGGGAGAGGGGCTGAAGGTCCAGTTGATCACCAGTGGCCATTGACTTAGCTAATCAAGCCTTAATAATGAAGCCTTCATAAAAACCCAAAAGGACTGAGTTCCAGGAAGGTGAACAAGAGCACATTCACGTGTCAGGAGGTGGCATGCCCCAAGTCACAGGAACAGAAGCTCCTGTGCTCAGGACCCTTCTAGACCTTGCCTTATGTGTCTCTTTATCTTCCTGCTCATTTGTGTCCTTTACAATAAACTGGTAAACATAAAATAAGTGTTTTCCTGAGTGCTGTGAGTCACTCTAGCAAATCAAGTGAACCTAAGGAGGGAGTTATGGGAACCCTGATTTATAGCTAGTTGGTCAGAAGCAGGTAAAACAACTTTGGAGCTTTCAGTTGGCGTTAGAAGTAGGGGCAGTCTTGGGGACTGAGCCCCCAACCTGTGGGATCTGATGCTGTCTCCAGCTAGGTAGCATCAGAATTGTATTGTAGAATACCCAGCTGGTGTCTGCTGCAGAGCTGATTGCTTATTTGATGGGTGGGGAAAAACCCCCTTGTAGAAGTATTTTGTGCCGTGAGAGAATAGAAGAAACTTGAGTTTGTTTTTTTCCTACACTTAGTGTAAATTGTTTAATAAACTGTTCAAATCAAATAGTTTTTAGTATTAACTGTGGAAAAAAGTTATACACAATTTAATTTTTTTTCTTTTAAAATTTAAAATAATAGTTTTTTTAAAGAAACTAGTACCTTCTTAGATATTTTTAACTGTGTCCTATTTTCTGTCTTCAGTAAGCAGATTTAAAAATTCATAAATCAGCTTTTAAAGCCTAGGAAGCTTAAAAATTGGTAAAATACATCTTACCAACTAACAGTTATTACTTCATTATTGAGCACCTGCTGGGTTCCCAGCCTATGCCAAGTATACTGGAGAGATGGGAAAGGCCTAAGAAATTGCTTTTCCTTTGAACCTATAAGAAGATAGTTAAGGGAAACAACATTTATGCACAAGAACCAGTTAAAATAATACAGACTATAATTTACAGAATTATGACATTTTGTGAGATGAATCATAAAGGATTCTGAGAAGAGATACTACCAAATCTCTTGATGTTGGGTACATGAAACAAGAGTAAACTCTTTATATCATACTTTTTGGCATGCTCTCAACCAGTTCCTCCAGTTTTCCATATTGGCAGAAGAAGCTGTGGGCGTCATACCTTTCACTTGCCTTTCTGGACAATTGGTTACATGGATGCATGGCTCTATGATGTCTCTATGATGACTAACCGACTGCTCAAGCATCTGAAAAGGCTGTTAATTTAATAACAACTTGCTTTTGGGGGCAGATCTAAGAGCTGAACTATAAGGAAATTGTGTGACATCTCAGAGTAGGTCAACATCTCAAGAAGCAATTTTAATACTCCTGGTAACAAACCAGATTCTTCTATTAGGTGATCTATTGTTGCAAAGTAGATGTACAGGTTTTTAAAGAACTACTTAAAATGACAGTTTTTGAAAATGGGGTTCCTAGATCACTGTGAAACGCAGAGCTTGAGCATACATTATCTTTTCTTAAGATTTACAATGGCTATAAATTCATTATTTTGCTTTAGTGTTTCCTGTAGGCGTATTATAAAGAATTCTTAGTTTGAAGTCTGAGCACCTTTCCTTGGATTATTTGATTGAGAATTTGTTGATTTTATTCATCCTGTCAACTATTTTATACTTCATTACATTGGTGAGAGGGTTTGTTCATTGTAAATGAGTCCAATTTCTGATTATCATCAAAGAACTGGACTTCATAACAGTTCTCATGATGCAAGAGAACTAATGGGCATACTTAAACAGCCAAATACAGCTTCTTCTGGAAAAAAATAGAAAACCTTAGCAAATAAATAGAGGTAAAGAATAAAATAGGATAAATAAAACTGAAAAAAAAATAATTCATGTATCTTCAAAAACAAAAGATACCTCCTGGCCATGTTTGTAATGTGTCTGGTTGTTTATATTGGCATTTTATTATCAGAAATGACTGTTAATAGGCCACCTATTTGAAAACATTAGTTTTATGATTATGACAAAAATTATATTTTCTAGAACATACTAATTTATTTGGCTTTTTTTTTTTTTTTTTTTTAAGAATTCAATGACTGCACTTATTGTGGCAGTGAAAGGAGGCTACACACAGTCAGTGAAAGAAATTTTGAAGCGGAATCCAAATGTAAATTTAACAGATAAGGATGGAAATACAGCTTTGATGATTGCATCAAAGGAGGGACATACAGAGATTGTCCAGGATCTGCTCGATGCTGGAACATATGTGAACATACCTGACAGGGTGAGTTATCTATTTCACGTTTGCCTCCTAGTGTTGAAGAGGATGGAAGATTATGTTAGCTGCTTCTTACTACCTTTCAAGATTCTTCTTGCATCGCATAAACTTGTTTTAAGATAACAAGTTTTATTTCTACCTTTGAAACTAATAAGCTAAAAATAATTCAGTCTTTTTGAAGATTGTTACTTGGTGAATATAATTTCAGGGCAAAGAGATGTCTCATGAGGTCATGAACTTTAAGTCTTGTACTGGAAAATGAATCAGCCTTGTGCACAACTGCCCTGTAACTGCCACATTGATTAGACATTGGATAGCTATAGGTGCAGGTCTGGGAGCCAGCCTTCTCCCTTAATTAAATGTAGCTAGAGATTTACTGACAGCTTTAGCTTCACAGCTCCCTCTTTTAGAATCCATGGCTTTTGTCATATATCATTATTCCAAGGAATTTTTATCTAATTTTCAAATGTTCATCTAGTTCATTGACAGCTATAGTGTCACTTTATTTCATCTACATTTGTTACCATCAAAGAGAATAGATTTTTGTTCCAGATAATTTGTCTTTCCAAACTTTTTTTTTTTTTTTTTTTTTTTTT
>NW_007255963.1:144767-146143 GCF_000164805.1 Carlito syrichta | reverse complement strand
GTGGCCGCTCCCGGCCACCGCAGCCTCGACCTGCTGGGCTCCGGTGATTCTTCTGCCTCAGCCTTCCAAGTAGCTGGAATTGCAGGCATGCACTACCATGCATGGCTGATTTTTTGATTTATTGTAGAGATGAGGTCTTGCCAAGTTGCCCGAGCGGATCTCAAACCTGCGGGCTCAGGCAATCCACTCACCTCAGCCTCCCAAAGGCGCGGGATTACAGGCTGAGCCGCTGAGCCTGGCTTTCCAAACTTTTTAAATGGAATTTCAATGTTTTCATTTTGAAGCATAAAGTCCTCAGTTCCTTACTCTGAGGACTGTTAATATCAAGTATTAATATTAATTAATTTTTTTCTCAGTTAGAGATAGATTCTTTTTCTAAGAACTATTTTTCCAAAGATTATTATATTGATAAATAATTAACCTTAACTTCAAAACAGAGCTAGTTTGTTCTCATCATCAATTCACCTTGTTTTTTGTCCTTTTAGAGTGGGGATACTGTGTTGATTGGTGCTGTCAGAGGTGGTCATGTTGAGATTGTTCGAGCGCTTCTCCAAAAATATGCTGATATAGACATTAGAGGACAGGTATGTGTGAATATAGGGCAGTGGTTATCTTCAAGTATAATGGATTTTATTGCTGACTAATCATAATGTTATTCTTCCCACTTTCCTGTGGAGATAAATGTTTAAACCCTAGTACACTTAACAGATATATATTAACTTTCACTGCCATTATGATACAATTTCTATATTAATGTCAATTTAAATTTAGATAGAAGTAAACCAAAAAGAAGCTCATGTTTTTAGAATATGCCTTCCTTACTTGTGTGTGTGTGTTTGTGTGTGTGTGTGTTCGATCCTGAGATGAGCAGTTTGTGATGCTGAGACACAGTTGGTGGCACTTAGTGTGTACAGCACTTACTTTTTTGGTGTTTCCCCTTGCTTCATCTTCCTCATCCTTATGCTGTTCTTCCATCCTAGTTTCATTTTCTTCTTTTTCCCAATTCTGCCTCCCTTTCCTAAGACTACATGATAGTGCTTGTGGACATTACTTAAGGTAGTCATAGTTCACAGAGCTACAAGGGTTATTAATTTTAGACAAAAGTCTTGCCCAGAGTTGTGCATTTATCTAATACTTTAAGAGCTTTAGATTTTTTTTTTTTTTTTTTTTTGAGTTGGAGTCTCAAACTGTCGCCCAGACTGGAGTGCAGTGGCCGCTTCCGGCCACCGCAACCTCGACCTGCTGGGCTCCGGCGATCCTTCCGCCTCAGCCTCCAAGTGGCTGGAACTACAGGTGCACGCTACCATGCCCGGCTAATTTTTTTGATTTATTATAGAGATGAGGTCTCGCCAAGTTGCCCAGGCTGGTCTTGAACC
>NW_007255963.1:124066-144747 GCF_000164805.1 Carlito syrichta | reverse complement strand
TACAGGCATGTGCTACCATGCCCGGCTGATTTTTTGATTTATTGTAAAGATGAGGTCTCGCTGCCCAGGCGGGTCTCGAACCCGCGGGCTCAGGCAATCCACTCACCTTAGCCTCCCAAGGCGCAGGATTACAGGCTGAGCCGCCGAGCCCGGCTGAGCTTTAGATTTTTAAAAAATGTTCTTGGTAGTCCATTTTGTCGTTGGATAGTCTGCTTTTCTGCTCTGATTTTCCTCGTGTTTAGCCAAAAATCTCTTGTATGCAAATCCATTTTTGAATCAAACTAATAAATAGGCAGATGTTATGGGGGAATTAACATGGGACCCTTGCCTATAAGAAACATTTTAATTTGGAAGATTTTGCTTTATGTTTTTTAACGCATTTGTATAAACAAAGAATGAAGCCACAAGATGGTGTATAATTGATTGCCTAGTGACAGGTTCAGATATGAGTCTTAAGGTGGGGAAACAGGGCATTAAAGAAGAAGGCTTTCAGAACAAAGTAGAACTCGAGCTAAGTTTGAAGATAGGTTGGATTTAGATGGATGGAGAGAAGGAAGCCTGCGTGTTTCAGGCAAGGGCAGTGATACTAGGTTAGAAATTTTGAGAACATTAGAAAGTGAAAGACTGTCTATTTCATAGCTAGTGAATGAATCAGTTTGGCAGTGGGGTGGTGGGGCATTAGGTGGTGGGATGAGAGACAGAGAAATTGAAATGGAAAGGGAAGGTATGACCAAACAAGTTTGAGCACCATGCTCAGAAGGTTGGGCAGCTGGTGTATTTTTTAGAAGGGGAACTTGGCAGCAATAGAAAGTCATTATCTTTTGGATTAAAATCATTTTCACTAAAAGATGGTTTCTAGATCACCTGTTTAGATTTTTGCCTAACTATTTTGTGTCTGTCACCCTAGTCACCCTGTTTTCCTATGTTTCAATCAGTTTTATTGTTCTCTAGCTTTATTTTTAAGGTCTGTGTGGATTGATACTTGATTTTTGAGCTACATAGGACTTTAAAGAACCTGATCAAGACACTATGGGGTGCAGGGTAGGTGGAGATTAAGGAAACTAAAAATGATAAAAGTGATAATGTCTGGTGTTTATGAAGTACATTCTCATGCATTATCTTTTGAGAAAATCGGACAGGCAGGCTGGGTGCGGTGGTTCACGCCTGTGATCCCAACACTTTGGGAGGCAGAGGCGAGAGAATTGCCTGAGTCCAGGGGTTTGAGACCAGCAGCTTGGCAAGACCTCGTCTGTACAATAAATCAAGAAATTCGTGAGGCATGGTGACGCTACTTGGAAGACGAGGCAGAAGGATCACTTGAGACCAGCAGGTCGAGGCTACAGTGGCGGTGAGCGTGCCACTGCACTCCTGCCTGGGTGACAGAGTGAGACTCCTATACCAAAAAAAAAAAAAAAAGAAAATGAAAAATTGAGGACATATTCATACCATATTACAGATAAAAATTCAGAGGTCGGAATATTTGTGTGCCTTGTTCAAGTTTACAGAGGTCAATCAGATATTGATGACTTCGAACCCAATGCATGTTACTGAACTCTGATTGTATTACAAAAGTGTAGTTTCCTTTATTAAATATGTGGGATTGCTACTTTTTAAGTCAGGTAAGATGAAGTTTTTCTAGGCTTCTTTCATAAATAATTTCTCAAAAGTAAATCCAGGATAGCATAAGGATTAATATTCCCCGCCTGGCTGCCTGTTGGAATGCTTTCTGGCTGAAATGATGTTTTACATTTACAAGTAGTAGAATTAAATATTGTGTCTTATATGAAGTGACTTTTTTTATTAAACAGGACAATAAAACTGCTTTGTACTGGGCTGTCGAGAAAGGAAATGCAACAATGGTGAGAGATATCTTGCAGTGCAATCCTGATACTGAAATATGCACAAAGGTATAAATGGCATTTCTAATCTTTTAGCAATACCCAGTGCTGAATATTAGTACTGCTTATTGCATTTCATTTATCTTTGATGTTAGAGTTATAATGATTTTGCTGGTAATATCCTGTATTAAATTGAGGAGCAATTTTGTATTCTTTCAGAATTTGTGTACTCATAGCAAAATATAGTGTATAATTTGTTACTTCAGTTTAATACTTTTCAGAAAGTACAATATAAGCTATTCATAAATTGTGCACAGATCATTTCCACCAAATTCATTTATGCTCCTATTGTTTGGAATGCAGAACACACTTTCTTTGAGCTCAGGAGTTTGAGGCCAGACTGGGAAATATAGTGAGATCCCATCTCTAGAACAATTAGTTAAATAAATAATCTCTCATAAATAAATGAATAAATGAAGAATGAATGACCATTGTAACTGGCACTTGGTTCCCCAAACCATCCTCTTTAGCCTACTTTACTCAAAAATGAAAAATGCAAATGAAAAATACAAAATTATATTAGACTTTGCTGGTTGTATTTCACCTATGTGTAATAGTTTTCCATGGGGAAATATATTTGGAATTCTGGATTGAAATGGCAGGGATTCTTCATGAAGAAAGCAAAATTATTGAGTCACCCATAAGATAATTCATTTCATTTGCTATAAATCTTTTTTTAAATTTTTTTTATTTTAAGGATGTGGGGCACAATTCAGGGTTAGGTATACAAATGTTCATTATGCAGGTATCCTTGTTGTTGAGGTGTGCCTCTCCCTCCCCTGGCAGTTTCCCTCAACTGCCAATCCCATCCCCTCTCCCCTGGCAGTTTCCCACTACTACCAATCCCTTTCTTATTCATTTGCTATAAATCTTAACCAGCATATTTTAAAATCAATGATGGTACCCCCTTTACCCTAGGGCGGAAAAGTTTCTGGGATACCTTTTGGTTTGCAAATGACTCCTTGATCTTTTCTTTTGCTATTGGATCTCTGTGTCAGCCACTGTCACTACCTGTGACTTCTGACTAGGTTTTTGTCTTTCCTAACTCAGTAATGAATTGAGGGCTCGTCTTGTTTCCCTTTGTTTGGTTTTAAAAGTAATCATGAGCTCTTTTGAAGTTTTCTGAAGGCATGTTGCTTGTATCACATGGTTTCTATACACAGGTCCTTAGGTTCACGGAGAAATGAAGCGACGTTGGTATAAATTTCTGAAAAACTCTAGATGCTGGCTTCCTAAATGTTGGGCTGGGCTGTGGGTTGGTGGGTGGGGAGATGGTGAGAATGGGCAGTAGCCTCTGGAGGGACCATGCCAACAGTCAGCTGTGAACTGTGGGGAGTGGCAGGAGCAGTGACCACTGCCTGGTAGGAACTGCTACTGGCTACGGTGTATGGGAAGGGAGGGAGCACATCTGGCATCAGTTAAGGGATATAAAGTTATCTTGATCAAATGAGGGGTTGTTCTAGGAAAAACACTGTTTTGTTAGCTTTTAAACTTTTTTGTTGTTGCAAACATTTTAAATATAGACTCCCAGAGTCAGATATTTCCTGACGTGTGTTTGTATGACTTAAACACTTAGGGGTGAAGTTATTAATCTGGCCGACTTTCTTATCTGTGCCCACAGGATGGTGAAACACCACTTATAAAGGCTACCAAGATGAGAAATATTGAAGTAGTGGAGCTGCTCCTAGATAAAGGTGCTAAAGTGTCTGCTATAGACAAGGTAAAACATCTGAGCCGTGAGAAGCCTTTTTGGAAAGCTGTTGGTAGACTGACCTCTATGTCTAGTGGACTTGATGGAGATCTGGTTTTAGTTTGTGCAGGGAGAGATCACTTGCCAGGAATGTCAGTGTGGGATTTTGATGCTGTCCTGGTAGCATGCTCAGCAGTGGACGAGCTCAGCATGCTGTTAATGAAGCTGCTCCACGGACCAGTGGTGGGTGCTGCCATTGGCCTCAGGGCGGAGGCCTTAATCAGGCTAGAACTGGTGGCAGATAACCAGGAGGAGAGACTCCAGAGGGGCGGAGGAGGTGGACTGGCATCGCATGCACAGACAGGAGATAAAATGTTCTCTGTTTGTCCTTGCTCTAATCTTTTTTGAGAAATTGTCATATTTTATCTCATGAATTTAACTCTAAATGGCTTAATACTGCATACAAATTTAATTTCTGGTTTTAGTTTGCCTTTATTTTAAACAGGATTATTTCTTTCTCTACTTCAAATTGATTTTCTCCCAGAAAAGAAATAAATTGATCTATATATGTGAAGTCAGAAATAATATTATAAATTTTCTCCTCTGAATGTATGATTTAGGCTTTACTAATTCATAATAGATTGAAGTTTATCTTTCTATTATTTATAAAGCAGTTAAACAAAAAACATGGAATCAGTGTGTGTTTGCTTTTGTATTTTGCCAAGTTTCAACATTATTTTAAAAAATAAAACAACCCCCCCCAAAAATCCCTCCTACCTCTCATGACCATATTAGTATAGTCACATATAAAAGAAGGAAAACTTTACTATTAAAAATTAGAAAGGGACTGAGCTCGGTGGCTTAGCCTGTAATTCCAGCACTTTGGGAGGCTGAGGCGAGTGGCTTGTCTGAGCCTGAGGGTTCAAGACCAGTCTGGGCAACTTGGTGAAACCGTGTCTCTTAAAAAAAAAAAAAATTAGGATATAAAGTCAAAGAATAGTTTTCAAAATTGAATGTATTTATGCATATGTATACACACACACACACACACACACACACACACACACACACACACACTTCTTTATAGAAAACTTCCTATAATGCTCATTTTTCTTATTCTGCTATTGACTCATATTTCATGCTGGTCCCTCAATTTGCAGTAAAGGTCCCGTACTACCTCATTAATTATGTATATGCTATTTATAAATAATTGTTTCATACTCATTAATAAGTACCCTTTTGTGTGTTGCTGTGCCCAGAGTCAGCACTTGATACTGACTGACAAGTACACATGATAGTTGGAACAGTTGTTCATTCATTTTATACATTCTTACTAGGAACAGGTAAGGTGCTGTCCTGCCAGAATTTGGGATATAAACTTATGTAAGTCTTGAACCTGGCTCTTCACAGGGAATTTTATAAAAACAAATGTAAGAATAAAGATTAATGTTATTTTTACCTGGCCCATCATCATTTCTGTCTCTTTATCATCAGCATATTGGTAGGGTATGCTAATGTTTTCTCTGCATTTTCAGAAAGTTTTTGTCTGACAGAAGTGCTACTGATGACATTTGCCTTCTCACAGGTTTGGGGATGAGAATAGGAGTTGAGGTGCAGAAATAAGATGATGCAATCAGGTATAGATATGTTGAGTTTGAGAGCTGATAAGACATTCAGGAGGCTGTAGCTAGCAGGCATTGGGAAATTTAGAACTGGAATCTGGGTAGGAAATCAAGACTGGTGATGGAAATTTGGCAGTTACTGAGGGATGAGAGTTGCATAGGAGGGAATAAGGCCATCAGTGTGAAGAAAGATGGAAAGCTGAAGTCAGAATTGACTTCTCTTGGGACATGTGTCCTATTGTTTGTTTTATAATTGTGTATATTTATGCAGTCTTTTCCTATTATGATGTAAGCTATTTAAGGTCAGGAACTGTTTTGTCTTCCATCCTTAAATCCTCCAAAGTATCCAGCACAGTGCCCTACATATAATGAGCTCAATACATAGTTATTGTGCTACATTTAGGACATGGCAGGAGAATCTAGAAGACAAAAAGTCAAGATAAGGTCCTGCCTTGAAGCCATAGGAAGAGCAGGTCATTTTCGTTTAGTATCATAGATCAGGTTGGATGAGAACTGAGAACTTAATTTGTTAAGTTTTGGGTTATTGGTTATCTTCAAGAGATGTGTTTGTGAATCAGAGAGCACTTTTCAGATGGAAGAGTGTTTTAGAAATTTATATGTTAGCGTTCACTAGTGTTGGATATGAACACTAACATGATTGGTAATTCTAATATTGAGAGAAAGTAGGTTGATGTTAAGGAAAAAGTTAAAGGTAAGGAGAGTCTAAGAGAGTGTAGTAGTCAGAGGATGATAGATGTTGCATAAAGGACTGAGGGGTGGAGAGTGGAGAGTAGTGAGATTTAGGAGCTCACTCTAATGGCAAATGGTTGACAAAAGTCACAAGAGCTGACAAGATCATTTGTGTTAGATGGGACATCTGCATGGATTGTGAAACTTTCTAGACAAATGAAGAAAGCTGTGAAATAGAAGGTTGAGGAAAGTGGTTGACATCCTTGGATAATAAATATTTGGATGATAGATGGATACGACTGGAATGGACCCATGCCCTGGGAGGAGCTGCAGGAAGAAAGCCTATCACTTTCCTCTTTTAGTGGGTCGAGGGAAGGGGAGGCAAATGACCTTCATTCTAGAGGTCTGTGGGAGAAATAATATCTGAGAAAAGCTGAGTAATGAACTAGAGGATGAAATTGTGATGAAGATAAAGATAATTCATCTTATGTATATGCTCTGTATGAAAAGTTCAGATTTTCTGTTATTTCACAGAAACAAATTGTTACTCTGTAAATGCTATATATAAAAATATGAAAGTTCAAGTTTCCTGATAATTATTTTACAGAAAGGAGATACTCCCTTGCATATTGCTATTCGTGGAAGGAGCCGGAAACTGGCAGAACTTCTTTTAAGAAATCCCAAAGATGGGCGGTTACTTTATAGGCCCAACAAAGCAGGCGAGACTCCTTACAATATCGATTGTAGCCATCAGAAAAGTATTTTAACTCAAATATTTGGAGCCAGTAAGTATTGGGTTTTGTTCCTAACCTAGCTGTTAGATAATGAATGTTCTATTTTTAAAAATATGAAAAATAAAAGAGGCCAACAGTGCTTTTGTATTGTCACTTAACTGGAGAATATAGAAGTTTAGAAAGTTATTTTATTGTGGAAAAACAGTCCTTTCTACCAAAAGTTATTTTGCATTTTATTGTAGCATTCTAAATTAAGTATATTCAGAGTTATCAATCAGCTTTTAAGACCTCTAAAAATAAGACTTACTTTTCTAAAAGTCTTTTTCTGCAGTGTTTCTTTCCCAGGTTTATTTTGTACTTTTATAAAAATGTGCTCTGTTTTCTGTGGATGGCCTGCACATTTACAGTTCTCTGCTTTTTGTTTTGCCTGGCACAGCTTGTGCCCTCTGCATCCCCACGAATTCTTTTTCTTTGTTACAGTGATCTCTCCTGTCAAATGTTTCCTTCTGGGTGATTTTTAAAATGATCTGCTAACTGGATAAAACTTTTGCCGCATTTTAATACTTGACATTTTTGTTTATTTTTCTTTTTCTACACTTACTTTATATGACTTTTTTTTCTATTTCTTTTAGAAGTTTCTCCCTTCCATAGTCCAAGCTCTTCAGGGCAAGAACTGTTTCTTTGTGTCCTCTGTGACATTTGGCATATTGTCTGCAGTATTATAGTAAAATAATTTTTGATTGAAAAGAATGCACATGAGAATGTAATCATTCATATGTGGTGTTTTGAAATATGGAACAATTTTTACAGAATTCAAAACCTAGAATTCAAAACCTAGAAACCAACAGGAATGAGTAAAATCCTGCTAACTTCCAGGTTAGCTTCTTACTTACATCTTGTTTTTAAGTGTCATTCTATTTTATTTTGAGTTTTTGTATTTTAAAATATTTTTTTATTTATAATAGCAATACACCCATTACATTTCAAGAATGGAGACACGATCATAGCAGAAGGAGCAAATTCCTCATTGCTGTCTGTCTCCCAACTTATAATTGTTTGAGTGACTCTCCATGCTTTTTGTTTGATTTATAAAAATATTATATACTATGTATGTAGTTTTAAAAAATAAAAATTGAGTCACTCTGTTATAAAAATTTTTAATAAAATAGCATATTTTAGTTATTACATAATCTTTCATTGTGAGTTCTGATGGTATATTGAGTTCTCTATTTAATGTTTGTTTTGTTTTGCTGTTAACAAGTGCTTCGGTGAACACTTTTGTACATATATCCATTGACTCTTATGTTTTTATTTTTATATTTTATTTTATTTTAAAGATGTGGAATACAATTCAGCAGACTTTTATTTTTAAGATTATGTTCTTAGAAGATATTCTCAGAAGGAGAACCAATAAGTCAATGGATGCCCACAGTTTTGATAGATTTTCCAAAATGATTATAACAATGTTTTCTCTCTCTGGTAGTATAAGGTAGTACAGTTCCCCAATCTTGCTAACACTGGGTATTTCCAGCCTCTTAACCTTTGCTAATCAAGTCAATAAGGACAAAATCTCATTTCAATTTGTGTTCCAAAATTATTAGTGAAATTGAGATTTTAAAAATATATTCATAGACTATTGCTTCTCAGCCTTTTGGCTTTGATAATGTGTAATCTATTCATAGGCAGTTTGTATTCTTGCCATTTTCCTTTTGTGTCCTTTGCCTACTTTTTAGTTTTTAATATTTTTTAAAGATTATTTTTACATGTCTTTATATACTGATCCTGGGTCCATCCTATATGTTGCATTCCCTTTCCCCTGCTTACTCTTGGTTTATGGTCATGGTTTTTTATTCTTTATCCAAAAGACTCATCAGTCTTTTCCTGCAGTTCAGGCCTTGCTTAGTATTATATTGAAAAAAGAAAGACCTTTTCCAACAAATATTTTTAAAGTATCTTCTATATTTTCTTCTGGTACTTCTAATGGTTACACTTAATTTTTTAATATTTAAGAAACTTAGTTTTGTTAAGGCTATGAGGTATGTAGTATTTAAATTTTTTAACAAATTAATGGTTAAACTCTCCCAACATCGCTTACTAATTTGTCCTTTCCCCTCTGATTTGAAATACCACTTATATTAATATCCACTATGGATTTTATGATCGAATTATTACAGTTTTTATTTTTTTATTCTCCAATGACAACTACTTTTTGGTAATCTTAACATTTTTTCTTAGCTATTCTTGCTTTTCAGTTTTTCTTTCTTTTTTCTTAAATGAGTGAGAGTCTTACTCTGTCACCCAGACTGAAGTGCAGTGGCACACTCACAGACACTATAGACTTGATCTCCTGGACTCAGGCCATCTTAATGCCTTAGCTTCTTGAGTACCTGAGACTACAGATGAGTCACCATACTTGGCTAGTTTTTTACAGAGAGGAGGTCTTACTATGTTGCCTAGGCTTGTCTTGAACTCCTGGGCTCAAGCAATCTTCCTGCTTCAGCTTCCCAGAGTTCTGAGATTATAGTCATGAACCACCATGCCTGGCCTCTATTTAAAAAAAAAATCATGGGTTTCAATTGGAATTGTCTGAAAGTGATAGATTAATATGGGGAGAATTGCTGTACCTTTCTACCTGGAACCATAGAATGTTTCTTTTTCTCTGATAATCTATTATGTTCTTTAGTAACATTTTACAACTTTCTTTATATAGTTATTATACATATTTAATTTATTCTTATGTACTAGTTTATATTTTAATTATATTTTATTGATTTTAAAATACACATTATTCCACATTTTAACATCTCTGAAATTGGAATGTGTCTTATAAGTGAGAGAGAAGAAAGCATTGTGTCATAATTTGGCAGCATTTTGTCCATTCTTAATTGTACATAAAAATGATGCATATTACAATCAGTAGGTATCTTAAGTTCTATGAAATATATTAATTTAAGAATCTCTGAACCTCTTTTTACATAAGTATAAGTTTGAAAATATGTTTTTTTCTTTCTAATTAAACAATAACTGAGAATGGGCATTCCTTTTTAATAGTAATGCCACTGTTTAATGTAAGAATATGATGTGTTTCTAATTATAGGACACTTGTCTCCTACTGAATCAGACGGTGACATGCTTGGATATGATTTATATAGCAGTGCCCTGGCAGATATTCTCAGTGAGCCTACCATGCAGCCACCCATTTGTGTGGGGTTATATGCACAGTGGGGAAGTGGGAAATCTTTCTTACTCAAGAAACTAGAAGGTAAAGGGTCTGCTTGGCTAAAGTCTGTGTATATAACAAGGTTTTTTTCTGGAGTAAAAAGAAGACAGAGCTTTCTGTATGCACTGTATGTTATGTGGTTTACCAGAATGAACTCCCTTGTAGTTGGCCCTCTCGCACAGTCATTTGGTGTGGATCCTTCTGTGTGATAAGACCCCATGAAAACCCTTGGTGGCAGGTATTCCAGAACTTCAATAATTTGTCAATTTTCATGACTCCACCTGCCATACCACCTCTGGGGGGAGATGTGAGCCCCAGACTGCATCACAGAGGACTATTTACTCTTGCAAGAGCAGATGAGACACTTTTCCTGAGTTGCTCCCTCTATTAGGAGCTTCTTCAACAGCTTGCCCCCGCTACTTCCCACCCAATACTCGCATCTTTTGCTTGGCAAAATCTTTCTCATTTTTTAAAGACAGTTTTCAGTACTGACTATAAAAATTTCCCCAAGTTTTGTACAAAGAATGACTTGTGTGAGGCTCATATGGGCTCAACACACACCTTTAAGAACAGTAATTTCGAATGCGATTGGAGGGAGAAGAGGTGAGGAGGATCAGAGAGGCATGGTGGTGATATGTGATTTGAAGCTACAGAGTATTATTTTTATTTTTGCATATGGAAAACAATACCTTGTTGGCAATATGAACTGCAAAAATAAATATGAACAGCATCTTGACACACGGCAGTACATGAAAAGGGATTTTTTGTATGTCCAACATGCGAAGCAGGCAAGTGAGTAAGTCAGGGCTAGCTGTGCCCCTGGGGAACAAGACAGTTATTCTGGCAAGAGAACATTGGTTAAAATGGTTAAGTAGCAATATTCTATTAGGGACCTAGTAAATGCCCACTGAATGTTTATACTGAAGATGTGAAAATTGCAATTGAGTTAAAAATTTTATTTCTTAACCAAAACAGGAATAAGGTTTTCACATTAAGTTCTCTTTCAGATGAAATGAAGACTTTCGCAGGACAACAGATTGAGCCTCTTTTTCAATTTTCATGGCTTATAGTATTTCTTACCCTGCTGCTTTGTGGAGGGCTTGGTTTGTTGTTTGCTTTCACAGTCGACCCAAATCTTGGAATAGCAGTGTCCCTGAGTTTCTTGGCTCTCCTGTACATATTCTTCAGTAAGTCATTGCTTCTTATCTTTTTCAAAAATGGAGAAAACATCAGACTCATTGTTGTGCTTAAAACATTATATCTGTCTCAAAGTGTATGCATAATTTTCATAATTGAGTGAGAAAATTTTTCTTTTTTGTTATTCCATATATTGGCCTAGAGAAGCATTGTCCACAACTTGGCTGGAGTAGTTTGTAAGCTAGTATACTACTTGTTAATATTGAATTATTATACTTAACCTTTTATACATTAATTCAGTATTTATAGTATTAATCAGTATTAAATCTTTTCTGAAAAGAAGACTTCACAGCCATCACTGATGTGCTCTTGAGCATTTTGACCATTACTGTAATTTTAATTTTGTCTAAAACAAAATAAAAACAAAATCTCTGTTCTTGTGGTTGTCTTTATTTGCAAGAAGGAGAGTAGATATACTATTAGAGGAGCTGGTAACAGCTGCAAATAGTGATAAACCCAAAGTCATTTGCATTTTAACCTGAACTACAAATATGCTTCTGCTTAAGGTATTGTCTTTCTGATTGTGTTTCTTAGGTCATATTTTAGTCAGTTTACTTTCCATTTTTAACATACCTTCCATATCTAAGGAGAAGTTCATTGAATTCTTTGAGGAGTAATTAGGAAATAGTATGGGACCATAGATAGTTGTGAAAGCTTAGTTGTCACTACTTGATATTTGACTGTTTGGAGAAAAGAAGTTGCTTGACTAATGACTGTCCTGGACAAATTTTTTAAACTGTGATGTAAATTTCAGTTGTCATTTACTTTGGTGGACGAAGGGAAGGAGAAAGTTGGAATTGGGCTTGGGTCCTCAGCACCAGATTGGCAAGACATATTGGATATTTGGAACTCCTTCTTAAACTGATGTTTGTGAATCCACCTGAGTTGCCAGAGCAAACTACTAAAGCTTTACCTGTGAGGTGAGTTGGTCCCTTTGGCAGAAGTAACCTTTAATAAGATTTAGCAAAAATTTTTCTCACTTAAAAAGGTTTATAGTGCATAATTTCTCATTGTATGCTTCAAGAAATTTTGGTTCCTTGAACCTTTTATATGAAAAAATAAAAATAAAAACATGCCCTGATCAAATACATTTAGGAAACACTTCATACTATATATATTTCCCTCATGTGCGTTAAAGAAGCAGAGGCACCTTTTCATAAAGAACCTGTTTAACTTTTATTTACCAAATTTTATTTTAGTGTGAATCTTTTTTCCCCACTTACATCACCTACTGCCATCCTTTGGACACACACTTTGAGAAGAGCACTGAGTTAGAGACAGGGCTCTGCTGCCTGTGTAGGGCCTGCAAGAGCTTGTGGTTGGAGGCCTGGTCTCTCCTTAGTGTGGAAACTCAGGAAACTCGGCTCGCTTCTCAGAGTTGCTCTTTCCTTGTGTCGGGAAATATATTTACATGTTCACCTAAAATTATTGTTCATATTAAATAGAAAATTTATGAGGAAATGGAAAATAAAACTTAAATGAAAAACATTTAAGTCAAGGAATAAAGGAAAGGTAGAATGCTCCAGAGGAAAGTAAAATTTTTTTTTTAAAGTTGGAAAATTAAAAGCAAAAGAAATTAAATAGAAGTTACAAAAGAATTACAAACGTATTAAAAGATAAAGAATTTTGAAATTAAAATAAAATATGTATAATTTAAGATGAAAATAAATAGGCCAAGTCAGAAAAAATACTAAAACTGAATATAAGAGAGAAACGGGAAAAAGCTTACAAGAAATTAGCATATAGTATTAAGAACAGGTTTTAAAAATGAAAAGGTAAAATGAAAAACTTGAAAAGCAGGCATAGAATAAACTAAAATAATTGGAGGAATATACTTTTACAAAAAAGATAAGAAAAATGCTTTAGTAAGGTGGTATTTTAAAAAAATGTTAGAGCATGCTGGGCGCGGTGGCTCAATCCTGTAATCCCAACACTTTGAGAGGTCAAGGCAAGAGGACTGCCTAAGTCCAGGGACTCAAGACAAGCTTGGGCCACTTGGTGAGACCTCATGTCTACAATAAATAAAAAAATTAGCTGGGTGTGGTGGTGCACTCCTGTGGTTCCAGCTACTTGGAAGGCTGAGGCGGAAGGATCGCCTGAGCCCAGCAGGTCGAGGCTGTGATGGCTGTGAGCATGCCATGGCTCTCTAGCCTAAGCAACAGAGTGAGACTTCAACTCAAAAAAAAAAAAAAAAAGTTAGAACTATTAAAATAGAATCAGTCAAAAGCACACAGTATAATACAGTGTGATCCCAGATCGTATTTTAAGAACAATGCCTATTTACTGGATTAAGGTGAGAGTTTAATTTAGAGATGGAAGGGAAGAAAGGAACTAATGCAGAAATAATAACAATCCAGAGACTCAAAATACAAATAATTCTGTTATTTTGAATAACAACTATAATAAGAATATTTTACAACTATTTCTAAATCACTGGTAAATGTTGCAGCTATAAATAAAACAAGCCATTTTAAAACTAATGTTTTCAAATGGCATTACTGGGCTTGAAATTCTGTAATGACTGTGATTAATACTTCCTCAAGGTTCTGAGTTCTTCCAATGGTTTTAGAAAACTTTCTTTGTGCAACTCTTTGTGGCCTCATCCGTCGTGGGTGCGCCTTAATAGCTATTTCATGAGATCTGTTGAAGAGCCTGATAGTTCATGTCTGAGCTCTGGCATAACTTTTCCCCTTCTGCCCTTAGTCAGAATTACTTTGTATAACTCTGCTACATATAGCTTTTCTTATTGTTTTTTCCTAAGAAAAGTATGTTAGAAGTGGCAACTACCTAATTGCAAGTTGTTTTTCTTCCTTAGGATTTTAAAAACAATATTTTGAAAGACACTAAAAGAAAATATGAGGTAAATGATACAGAGACGAAATTTGTAAGTTATTTGCTACTTCAAATATCTGAGTGATACTTTATTTGTCTTTTCCTTCAGGTTTTTGTTTACCGATTACAATAGGCTGTCCAGTGTAGGTGGAGAAACTTCATTGGCTGAAATGATTGCAACCCTCTCAGATGCTTGTGAAAGAGAGTTTGGCTTTTTGGCAACTAGGCTTTTTCGAGTATTCAAGACTGAAGATTCTCAAGGTAGGATTTCTTCCTTTTTGTGTGTTACGTTTAAGGGTTGAGAGTGGAATGAATTCTCTGTTTATTTTCATGAAAATACAGTTGGAACAGCAGACTCATCTGTAATGATGAGGACTTTCTAGATACTTGATGTGTTAATAATTGTTAAAACCATGTGTTGTATTACAGGTAAAAAGAAATGGAAAAAAACGTGTTGTCTCCCATCTTTTGTCATCTTCCTCTTTATTATTGGCTGCATTATTGCTGGAATTACTCTTCTGGCTATCTTCAGGGTCGACCCAAAACATCTGACAGTGAATGCTGTCCTCATATCAATTGCATCTGTAGTGGGGTTGGCCTTTGTATTGAACTGTCGTACATGGTGGCAAGTGCTGGACTCTCTCTTGAATTCTCAAAGAAAACGCCTCCATAATGCTGCCTCCAAACTGCACAAATTGAAAAGTGAAGGATTCATGAAAGTAAGTGCATATTCATTATTAGAAAAATTGTAATCTGAATATGCTACCACTACCATGTTCATTTGGGATCTAGGGAGTGTACTCTAAATGTTAACAGTGTTGCATCTGTCTTAGTTAGTTAATTTATTCACTCAAGACTATTACTTAAAGTAGTTTTAGGTTCACAGCAAAATTGAGAGGCAGGTACAGCGATACCTCATGCCCCGTACATGCACAGCCTCCCTCATTATCCACATCACCCACCAGAGCAGTGCTGTTGCAGTTGATGAACCTACACTGACACACCATTATCACCTAACATCCATAGTTTACATTAGGGTTCACTCTTGATATTGTATAGTCTGTGGGTTTGGACAAATGTATAATGACATGTATCCAGGATTACAGTATTGTGCAGAGTATTTTCACTGCCCTAGAAATCTTCTGTGCTTTCTATTAATCTTGCAACCACTGATCTTTTTTCTGTCTCTATAGTTTTGCCTTTTCCAGAATGCCATATACTTGGAATCATATAGTAATCTGGCCTTTTCAGATTGGCTTATTTCACAAAGTAAGATGCACTTAAATTCTCTCCATGTCTTTTTATGGTTTGATAGTTCATTTCTTTCTAGCACTGGATAATATTCCATTGTCTGCTGTACCACGATTCATTTATCCATGCGTGTACTGAAGGACATCTTTGTTGCTTCCAAGTTTTGGCAATTATGAATGTAGTGCTTGTGTACTTCCATGTACAGGTTTTTGTGTGGACGTAAGTTTTTAACTCTTTTGGGTAAGCACCAGCAAGTGTGATTGCTGGATTATATGGTAACAGTATGATTTCTTTTGTTAGAAACCACCAAATTTTCTTCCAAAGTAGCTGTATCATTTTACATTCCTCCCAGCGATGAATGAGGGCTCCTGTTCTATATTCTTGTCAGCATTTGGTGTTATTGGTGTTCTGGATTTTGGGCATTCTAACAGGTGTGTAGTGGCATCTTATTGCTTAAATTTGTATTTCCCTGATGACGGATGATGTAGGGCATCTTTTCATATGCTCATTTGCCATCTGTATATCTTTGGTGAATTATCTGTTAAGGTCTTTGGCCCATTTTTAAATTGGATTTGTTTTCTTGTTGAGTTTTGGAAGTTCTTTGTATGTTTTGGATAACAGTTCTTTATTAGATATATCTTTTGCAAATATTTTCTCTCATTCTGTGGGTTGTCTTTTCATTCTCTTGACAGTGTCTTCTGTAGAGCAGAATATTTTAATAAAATCTAGCTTATCAATTCTTCTTTCATGATCGTGCTTTTGGTGTTGGATCTAGAAAATTAACAAACAACAAGCCCAAAGTCATCTATATTTTCTCCCCTCTTATCTTTAGTGTTTTATGCTTTTGCATTTTACATTTAAATTTGTGACCCATTATAAATTAATTTTTCTTTGCATGTAGATGTTCAGTTGTTTCAGTACCATTTGTTAAAAAAACTATTTTCTCCATTATATTGCCTTTGCTATTTTTGTCAAAAATAAATTGAATATATTTACATGGGTCTATTTCTGGGCTTCTTGTTCTGTTCCATTGATCTATTTGTCTATTCTTTTCCCGATATCACCTTGTTGATTACTCTAGCTTTATTGTAAGTCTTGAGTTGGTAGTGTCAGTCCTCCAACTTTGTTCTTCTTTAATATTGTGTTGGCTCTTCTGGGTCTTTTTTCCCTTATATAAACTTTTGAATCAATTTATTGATAACTGCAAAATAACTTGCTGGGATTTTGATTGGGATTACATTGAATCTACATAATCAAGTTGAGAAGAACTGACATCCTGATAATTTTGAGTCCTCCTACCCATGACCATGAATGATCTCCTTTATTTAGTTCTTTGATTTCTTTCAAAAGAGTTTTGTACTTTTTCTTATATAGATCTTATGTATATTTTGTTAGATTTGTACCTAAGGATTTCATTTTGTGGGGGGCTAATGTAAATGGTATTGTGTTTTTAGTTTCAAATTCTACGTGTTCTTTGCTGTGTGTAGGAAAGTGATAGATTTTGTATATTAACCTTATATCCTTCAACCTTGCTATAATTGCTTGTTCTAAGAGGTTTTTTGGTTGATTTTTTGGGGGAGGGATTTTTCTACATAGACAAACATGTCATCTGTGAGCTAAAATTATTTTCTTTTTTTCTTCCTAATCTGTATATATATAGATTTTTTTTTCTTTTTTTCCTTGGCTTATTGCATTAGCTAGGACTTCTAGTACTATGTTGAAAGGAGTGGTGAGAAGAGGGACATTCTCAACTGATCTTAGTAGGAATGCTTCTAGTTTCTCATTGTTAGATATAATGTTAGCTGTGGATATTTTTTATCAAGTTGAGGAAGCACCTCTTTGTTCTTAATTTACTGCATTTTTATCATGAATGGGTGGTTGGATTTTGTAAATAAAATTTTCTGCATCTATTGATTGGCTTGTGTGATTGTTCTTTAGTTTGTTGATGTGATGGATTGCATTAATTTATTTTTGAATGTTAAACCAGCCCTGCATATTTGTCATACATTCCACTTGGTCATGTTATACAGTCTTTTTTATACTTTGTTGAATATGATTGGTTAATATTTGTTGAGGATCTGTGTTCATGAGATGTTTATTGGTCTGTAATTTTCTTGTAATATTTTTGTCTGGTTTTGGTATTAGGGTGACGCTGGCATCATAGAATGAGTTAGGAAGTATTCCCTTTGTTTCTGCCTCCTAGAAGAGATTATAGAGAATTGGTATAATTTATTTTTTTTGTTTGTTAGAATTCACCTTCTGGGCATGCTGCTTTCTGTTTTGAAAGGTTTTTAATTACTGACTCAATTTCTTTAATAGATATAGGCCTATGCAAATTGTTTGGTTCTTCTTGTGTGGTTTTGGCAGACTGTATCTTTCAAGGAATTAGTTTATTTTATCTAAGATGTTAAATTTGTGGGCATAGAGTTGTTCATCTTCCTTCCTTCCTTCCTTCCTTCCTTCCTTCCTTTCTTCCTCCCCTCCCTCCCTCCCTCTCTCCCTCCTTCCCTCTCTTCCTTCCTTTCTTTTTTCTTTCTTTTTTTTGAATCGGACTCTCACTCTGTTGCCCAGGCTAGAGTGCAGTGACATGCTTACTGCCACCGCAACTTCAACCTGCTGGGCTCAGGCAACCCTTCCACCTCAGCCTTCCAAGTAGCTGGAACCACAGGCACATGCCACCATGCCTGGCTAAGTTTTTAAATTTACTGTAGAGATGAGGACTCGCCAAGTTGCCCAGGCTGGTCTCAAACCCCTGGACTCAGGCAATCCTCTCATAATGTTCTGGGGTTACAGGTGTGCGCCACTTCACCCGGCCTACTATTTCCTTATTATGCTTTTTATCTCTGTGTGATCTGTAGTGTTGTCCTGTCTTTCATTTGTGAAATTCTGAATTTGTGTTCTTTCTCCTTTTTTTCCCCCCTTTCTCTCTGTCTTTCTCTCTTTTTTTTTTAGTTAGCCTTATGGATTGTATTTATTATTTTTTAAAAGAACTTTTGGTTTCATTGACTTTTTTGACTTCTCTGTTTTTTATTATTTTTTCTATGTGCTTTGGATATATTATAATTTTCTCTTCTTTTTCTAATTTCCTAAGATAGAAACTTGTATTACTGATTTCATATATTTTTTCTTTTCAAATATATGCATTCAGTACTGTAAATTTTTCTCTAAGATTATTTTGCTGCAAACTTTAGTAAGTTATGCTTTCATTTTTATTTCAAAATATTTTAAAATTTCTCTTGAGTTTTTTTTTTTTTAATTGACCTGTGTGTTATTTAAAAGTATGTTGTTTAATTTCCATATATTTTGGAATTTTCCAATTAAATTCCTGTTTTTGACTTCTAGTTTTATCCCACTGAGAGAAGACATTATATGATTTCTATTTTTAAAAATTTGTTATGATGTGCCTTATGGCTTAGAACGTGACCTGTTTTGGCAAATGCTTTATGTGAGCTTGAGAAGAATGTATATAATGCTATTGTTGGATGAAGTAGCTATAGATATCAATTATACCAAGCTAATTAATGGTATTCGTTGAGTTAAACTATGTTCTTACTGAATTTCTGCCTGCTGGATCTGTCCATTTCTGATAGAGTATTGAAGTCTCAAACTATGATAGTGTATTCATCTATTCCTCCTTGTGGTTCTATCAGCTTTGCCTTATGTATTTTGATTTTCTGGTCATGTATTTTGATTCTCTGTTCTTAGATGTAAATATTAAGGATTGTCATGATGGCTTCTTGGAGAATTGACCACTTTATCATTATGTAATTTCTCTCTTTAATCCCAATAACTTTCCTTGCTTTGAAGTCTACTCTGTCTGTGATTAATACAGCTGCTCCCACTCTTTTTTGATGTGTCTTAGCAAGGTATATCTTTTGCCATTTACTACTTTTATCTATATATGTCTTTTTATTTAAGGCGGGTTTCTTGTAGATAACATATGATTGGCTCTTGTTTTTGATCAGCTCTGACAATCTCTGTCTTAATTGGTGTCTTTAGACCATTGACATTCAAGGTAATTATTGAATAGTATTTACTACATTTGTTACTGTTTTATATTTGTTGCCCTTGTTCCTATTTTTGTCTTCCATTCTTTTTTTGCCTTTTGTGGTTTTAATTGAACATTTTATATGATTCAATTTTTTCACCTTTCTTAGCATATCATGTATCCTTTTTTTTTAAGTCATTGCCTTAGAGTTTGCAGTACACATTTACAGCTAATCTAAGCTCATTTTCAAATAATACTGTACCACTGAACAGGCAGTATATCTTACAGTTACAAAATAATTCTAATGGTTCCCTCCCATATCTTGTATCATTGCTGTCATCCATTCCACTTGCAGATATAAGCATACATAATTGATATGTACATGCATATCGAGGAGTGGCCACTTCCAGGATGGTTACATGTATGTGGAACTGCAGACTAGAAGTCCTTGCATTTAATTTTAGTTTTATTTCAGATTTTTCCTGTGGAAATACATATGTAGAGTGAGAAGTTGTAACGATAGCATGGTTTTACAAAATAGACTTTTATAAGATATTTAAAGGAGTTAGCAGATTATTTCACAAGTGGCAATTACTGCCTAATAATGTAAGTTCCTCTAGAGCCCAGTAAAGTAAGCAGATCTGTTTTTGTTTTGTATTTTATTTTAACCACTATGTATGCTATTTTTTTAAGCTATGTATGCTATTTTTAAAATAGCATGTTGAGGCCAGGTACAGTGGCTCATGCTTTTAATCCCAGCATTTTGGGAGGATTGCTTGGCCTAGGAGTTTGAGACCAGCCTAGGCAGCATAGCGAGACCTCGTCTCTCCAAAAAAATTTAAAAAATTAGTCAGGTGTAGTGGCACATGCCTGTAGTCCCAGCAATTCAGGAGGCTGTAGCAGAAGGATCGCCTAAGCCCAGGAGGTCAAGACTAAGGGGAGCTGAGATTATGCCACTGTATTCAAGCCTGGGTGACCGAGCGATTCCCTGACTCAAAAAATAAAACGAAACGAAAAATTAAAAAACAGCAACTTGAACCACCAAAATATATAAAATAGTATTATACTTTTCAAACTAAAGCGGACTTTATAAAATTCTTCGGTTCATTCCTTTGGTTAAGGTCAGATGCCATCAAGGAGTCAAGAATAGTGTGGTACTTTGATCATTTGGATTTGCGTTTATATTTGAATCTTTTGACATTCAGAGTCTTTGTTCTTGGCATGTAAGTCACAAAACACAGTTTGTCCTTTTTAAAATGGATACACACTAATCATCAGGGAGATGCAAATCAAAACCACACTGAGATACCACCTAACTCCAGTCAGAATGGCAATTATCAACAACTCAAAAAATAACAGCTGCTGGAGAGGGTGTGGAGAAAAGGGAACACTTCTACACTGTTGGTGGGAGTGTAAAACTAGTGCAACCTCTGTGGAAAGCAGTGTGGCGATTCCTAAAGCTCTAAAAATTGACCTTTCATATGACCCTGCAATCCCCCTACTGGGAATATACCCTGAAGAACACAAATCACTCTATAAAAAAGATACCTGCACACGTA